>NC_090766.1:47526656-47531656 GCF_036898095.1 Palaemon carinicauda | reverse complement strand
TAAAACCTTTTTGTTGTTTATAATCCTTATTCTGTCTGGAGATATTGAACGAATTCAAGGGTCAGGGTCAATGTTACTCCATTGGATAAATGTGTTATTACTCCCTAATTTCTATATCTCCCATATTATCTAACGCTTTTTAACATCGTTTGGCAAAGCATCTTCTCCTAAATAGGAATGCTGGAAGTAATCCTCTTTTCTGTGTATTGATAAGGTTTCATTAACTATATATAACTCCTTTAAGATTTGAGGTGTGACTCTGGATTGCAAATATACTTTTCAGAGATACATTCTGTTTCTTCTTCAATTGCTCAAAACGCGGGCTTATTGAGAAAGCCTTTTTTAAGATTTTAGCTGATCAGTCTATTCTTAGGAAATTTTTTAATTCTATTCTTAGGAAATGTTTTAATTCTTTCATTCTACCTTGTTTCCAGTATTGTTTTCCTGTTTGGTCTTCAACTACTGACACTGATGTATCTTGTTGGATAGAAATAAAACTTATGACGATTTCAGTCAACATTTATTCATGAAAATCATTTCGAACAATTGATGGTATTTCATCTAATATTTACATTTGATAAACATTTGAAATATTTAAAGGACGGTTACTTAAAAAACAAGAGAGCGCTCTCAATTCACCTAAAGTTATGACTTTTAGTTTATAAGTAATAAGTAAAGCAACAGGAAACAGATTCTGAAGTTTTTCTGAAGACGTGATTCTGAGATATAAAAACTTGAGACGATCTATAATGAAATGTCACTTTTCATCGAGTGACATTTGAGAGAAAGTCGACATGTCATAAAAATTAGTAGATCCAATATTCTTTGAAGCAAAAGATAGACTGGCAACTTTTTTATATTGTTTGTTCGACTTTTTGTGATGTGTAAATTAACTCCCACACTTTTTAGGTTTCAAAATTTATCTTACACAAAATATATGTACTGAAGATGAACAAAATATTTGTACTGAAAATAAGAACAACCTCCAAAATATATTGCCCGGTAAATAAATTGATACTGACAACTTTTTTTTTATATTGTTTGTTCAACTTTTTGTGATGTATAAATTAACTCCCACACTTTAAATTTCAAAATCTATCTTACACAAAATAATTGTACTGAAAATGAATGAAATATTTGTACTGCAAATAAGAACAATCTCCAAAATATATTGTCAGGTAAATTTATTAATATAGTACGCCTTCACTATATTTTATTCTCAACATTTATAGATTTCTTTCATCAGTTCCTTTTTTGAGAGTTGAACCATTTATGAAATTTAAAATTATGTTTTCACAGATGTATAATGAAATATTTCAAAGTACAACCCAGGGTCCTGATTGGCTTGCTAATGTGGAGGGGAGGGGAAAGAAAAGGGCAATATAGTATCCATGTGACTCTTGTGTGGGTTGTGGGAAATTTCCTCACTAAAGCAACTTCAGTCCCACAACTTGTCTTCTAATTAATGTTAAGATATACTATCATTTGTAAGATAACATAAAGACATATAGTCCATTTCTTTTAGCGAGTCATATTTGCACCGACACACAACGGTGCCCTTTTAGCTCGGAAAAGTTTCTTGGTCGCTGATTGGTTAGAATTATCTTGACCAACCAATCAGCGATCAGGAAACTTTTCCGAGCTAAGAGGGCAACGCTGCGAGTCGGTGCAAATATGACTCGCTAAAAGAAATGGACTATAGATGTTTATATTAAGAAGTCACAAGAAATCGGATATATTATTGTGGCTTTGTATAAAAAAAAAAAAAATAGAATTAATCATTTATGTTTATGTAAACCAAAATATTTCGAAAGATGAACGCGTTCTTTAAAATGTACTTTCAGTTCCTAACTTGTATCTATGGTTATTCAAAAATGCAATTAAGATTTATGTTATACCATCTAAGCATGTCTTAAGGTATACGTAAAATTTAGTCTTATATCGATGCTTACGCATTAAACCCGTATTTTAAATTAGGAACAATATGGAAACTTATACTAAAATATGTTTTATTTGCGTTAAATTATAAATGTCTTTAATATCGATGTCTGTTTTAATCTAAAGTAAATATCTGACAAATCTAACGTTAGCAATGGATACGCTAAATATGTATTGGTAAATACAGTTTGTCATAATGGTAAAACGAGTTTCATAATCGACTATAAAGTGAATCGGAAAAATAATAGTCCGCCATAAACGAAAGCATAAGATGAAGCATTTTGTCATAAATGAAAACACACAAAAGAAGTGTCATAAATGAAATTACAAAATTAACTCTTGTCATAAATGAAAGCACAAAAACGCAGTCGGTCATAAATGAAAGGTTGTGGTGGCTTGTTGGTAACGTCTCTGCCTGATGATCGCCAGACTGGGGTTCGAGTCCCGCTCAAACTCGTTAGTTCATTTAATGCCTGCAGCCTCACTATCCTTGTGAGCTAAGGATTGAGGTTTTGGTGGAGCCTATAAGTCTACCTGCTGAGTCATCAGCAGCCATTACCTGGTGGCCCTCCCTGGTCCTAGCTTAGGTGGAGAAGGGAATTGGGCGCTGATCATGTGTCAGTCTCTAGGGCATTGTCCTGCCTGCTACGGCAATGGCACTGTCCCTTGCTTCTGCCATTCATGACCGAGGCTCAAACGAAAAAGTTTTTCTTTTTCAGATATGAAAGGACAAAAAAGCAATCTGTCATAAATGAAAGATCCCCAAAAAAGCAGTTTTCTTTTTTTCATAAATAAAAGAACAAAAAAGCAATCCGTCATAAATGGAAGTACCAAAAAAAGAAGTCATAAATGAAAGGACAACAATTGACAAGTGGAAGGCAGATTGACATCGAAGCAGAGGCTGAATCTTTAGAGACGCAATATGAAAAATGGAAGTTCTTCAATACCTTTGTTGACAGCTGACGACTTAGTGGAAGAGCATCATAAAAACATTTCCAGTTTTGAAGTTTAAATGTTGCCGTTGAACTATTTGTTTTTTGGTTTTGTTGCTGACTCTTTGTCCGAAATTTTCTCTTAACATTGTCTTTTGAAATTCATTCCTGTAACGAGAAGAATAAGAATAGAAAGAGAAGAACGAATGTAAGAAAAAGACCATTTAGAGGAAAAACAGAAGGGAGAGAAAGAGGGCGAAGAATTAAGAGGAAAAGTAGAAGGGGGAGAAAAAAGAGGAGGAGAAGGGAAGGTAAAGATAGGAGGACAAGGGGAAGAAACATAAGAAAAGAGAAGACAATTGGAATGCGATTGGAGAGAAAGAAGGTATAAAAGACGAGGTAATTCTAGATAGTTTCTTGCCAAGGCAAGTTTAATACTCCATCATTAATTACGCTACACTCCAACTGCGTATTGTGTTGAACAATTCATTTTGGAACATTTTAGCCTCACAGAAGCTAATTGTCGTACCTTAAAGTAAGAATAGAACTCTTTAGGAAGATAAAGCCTTGATGAAAGTGCAGTTAAGTGCAAAAAGAATGCAATGATAGAAAGAATAATTAGCTCTTGCAATGCTGATGCATTGTTTTAAATAATCTTGAAAGATATTATCACTTTTGTTTTACGTTTATTACCGATTGCTTATCACAATATTTGGTGGACAGAGTTATTATTATTATTATTATTATTATTATTATTATTATTATTATTATTATTATTATTACTTGCTAAGCTACAACCCTAGTTCGAAAAGCAGAATGCTATAAGGCCAGGGGCTCCAACAGGGAAAATAGCCCAGTGAGGAAAGGAAACAAGGAAAAATAAAATATCTTAAGAAGAGTAACATCAAAATAAATATTTCCTATATAAACTATAAAAAACTTTAACAAAACAAGAGTAAAAGAATTAGGATAGAATAGTGTGCCCGAGTGTACCCTCAAGCAAGAGAACGCTAACCCAAGACAGTGGAAGACCATGGTACAGAGGATATGGCGCTACTCGATCGTGATAAACCACTCTTTCCTTGTGATCTTACCTCTTAATCATAATTTTTTTTTTTTATTTATACAATCAACAAACAGTGATATTGAACTTTGCAGTTGGGACTACTACAGCTATGTATATACCATTAAATGAACCTTATAGTCGTAATGATGTCGCGCTGCCCTCACCAGTCATAAGGGTCTCTTAATTGATTAATTATACCATATTTTAATGTCAGAAAGATATACCTCGTTATTTGCAGAAATGAAAAATCTCATGATCATAGCAATGTATTTTATCTGCATAGATTTTTAATCTCTAATATAGATTTAAGTTACTCCTTGTAAAGTTAGAGAAATAACAACAGGTGATTTTAAATGTAACAGCCCTGATTGGCGATAATGAGGAGAAACTTCAAGAGTTAATGAAAGACTTTTGAAGTGTTATGAAGAGGATATAGTTAATACGAAGTGTTACGAAGAGGATATAGTTAATATGCAGTGTTATGAAGAGGATATGGTTAATACGCAGTGTTATGAAGAGGATATGGTTAATACGCAGTGTTATGAAGAGGATATGGTTAATACGCAGTGTTATGAAGAGGATATAGTTAATATGCAGTGTTATGAAGAGGATATGCTTAATACGCAGTGTTATGAAGAGGATATAGTTAATACGCAGTGTTATGAAGAGGATATGCTTAATACGCAGTGTTATGAAGAGGATATGGTTAATACGCAGTGTTATGAAGAGGATATGGTTAATACGCAGTGTTATGAAGAGGATATAGTTAATATGCAGTGTTATGAAGAGGATGTAGTTAATAGGCAGTGTTATGAAGAGGATATAGTTAATATGCAGTGTTATGAAGAGGATATAGTTAATATGCAGTGTTATGAAGAGGATGTAGTTAATAGGCAGTGTTATGAAGAGGATATAGTTAATATGCAGTGTTATGAAGAGGATGTAGTTAATAGGCAGTGTTATGAAGAGGATATAGTTAATATGCAGTGTTATGAAGAGGATGTAGTTAATATGCAGTGTTATGAAGAGGATGTAGTTAATAGGCAGTGTTATGAAGAGGATAT
>NC_090766.1:47514156-47521656 GCF_036898095.1 Palaemon carinicauda | reverse complement strand
TCTTTGAAATAAGTGGTTTTTCTTAAATGGTTTTCTTATTAAGTTTTTTTTCTGTCTCATCAATACTTGGTTACTTGTTTTCATACCTCGTCCTAAACATACAATTGTATGAAAGCTGTGGTAGCGTTGGAAATTTCCACTGTAAGGCCAGCCCTAGATGCAACTGTTTATCTGAACGATATAACTGATCAAATAAAAATCGTTGCAAGCCATCTAACGTCTCTGCCCCTACACCATTCCGATATATCGTTACAATTTGCATCAGTTCCAAAGTTCCCATAATGTCATCCGAGGAGGAGGATTCTCTGGCTCAAGCAGGTTTAGCTGTAGCATTATGCGTAAAAAAAAGAGTAAAAAGTGCTTCTGGATCTAAGCGAGGTCGCAAGTGGAGTAGAGAATGGCTACTGAAAAGAAAAACTTATACTCATACAAACTTGTTGGCGGAGTCGAGAGTGGTGCCTTAGGATAGGAAAATTTATTCAAGGATGAACGTGGAAACGTACTTGAACCTTTTATCATTAGTAACACCTTTTATAGGGAAAGAAGACAGTCATGTGATGTGCAATAACGCCTCATGAAGGACTGATAATCGTTAGATCGTTCAGATAAAAAGTATGAATGATTCAACTGTTCATGCCGCTCGGTCAGTTCATCTGAAACGATCAAAATCAGCGCAAATTTCCCCCCTACACGTCAGTTTTATCGGAACGATTTATCTGATCAGTTATATCGTTCAGATAAACAGTTACGTCTAGGGCCAGCCTAATGGTCCCGAGTTCAAGGTGGTTCATAGTTTGATAGATTTTTACGATTCACACGACTTTATTATTATTATTATTATTATTATTATGATTATTATTATTATTCACACGACTTTATATTTATTATCTTATTATTATTATTATTATTATTATTATTGTTATTATTATTATTATTATTATTATTATTATTATTATTATTATCATCGTTGTTATTATTATTATTATTATTATTATTATTATTATCTAAGCTACAACCCTAGTTGGAAACACAGGTTGCTATAAGCCCAAGGGCTCCAGCAGGGAAAATAACCCGGTGAGGAAAGGAAATAAGGATAGAATATTGTGCCTGAGTGTACCCTCAAACAAAAGAAGTCTAACCTAAGACAGGTCAAGAGTATGGTACCTACGCTATGGCACTACCAAAGACTAGAGAACAATGGTTTGATTTTGGAATGTCCTTTTCCGATAATAGCTGCCTATAATCGCTAAAGAGTCTCTACTACCCTTAGCGAGAGGAAAATGGCCACTGAACAATTACATTACAGTAGTTAATGATAATAATAATAAAGTGTGAAATGAATACATAATAAAAAACATCTACTGGTGTCTTACTTTTAATAGACAAAAGGAACAAATCTTGGTTTTTATCCCGAGGAAATAAAAAGAATTATTGTGTATCTATTGTTTATATGTGACATATGTGTTTTTGACATTGTTAATAGTTTATATAGGACATCTGTTTTGACGCTGTTACTGTTTTTAGAATGATATTTTGTTCATTTATTCTCATCATTTATTTATTTCCTTTCCTCACTAGGGTACTTTTCCCTGTTGGAGCCCTTGGCCTTATAGCATCTTGCTCTTCCAACTAGGGTTGTAGCTTGGCTAGTAATAATAATAATGATAATGATAATAATGCAACGGTTGACACTTGGTTAGAAATATTCCTTTTATTCATGTTCGACATGTCGGAGTAAAGGTTGTTTTATCAGATACATTTTATGATCTATATTTCTCTAGACCGATTGGTTACGAATACTTCATGCCCTGTCTTGTCAGTGAAAAATAATGGTTCTTGAACTGAAAGCAAAATTCTCGAAATGACTCCCGCTTGAATCAACAACATCGCAAAGACTATTGCAGAATTCCTCGTTCAGTTAGTGGAAAGATCAGATTTTAAATTTCTGGAAGTATCATGAAAATTATTTATGGTTAATTGTTCTGTTATCAGAACAACTGGTCCCAGGGTAATCCCCCCCCCCCCCCTCCCCCCGATAAATGTCTCCGGAAATCGGGTAGTAGAATCGACAGGACTTCAAAAGTTCAAACTTGCAGCAAATGTTTATATGTTGAACAGGCTGACATAAGTCTTTTTATAGTTTGTTTATGAAATAACTGTTTTGATGTTTTTACTGTATTTAGAATATTTCAACTGTTCATTATTTCTCAGATAATTTACTTATTTCCTTTCATGAATGGGCTATTTTTTGCCTGTTGAAACCCATGGGCTTATAGCATCTTGCTTTACCAACTAGGGTTGTAGCTTGACTAGTAATAATAATAATATTAATAACCTACCTCTAGGAGAATTGGCGTGAGAACTGCCCCAATAAAAAAATATCTTAATTAAGAGGAAGAACTATCTAGAAATTTTAATCGTACATTGTTATGATTCCATTACTAGCTCCTTGGCCATTCATTCAGTTAGCTTATTCATTCATCTTATTCTCTCCAGTCAGACTTTTAGTTCGTTGCTTAGATAGTATATGTGTCACTGTTGGTGACATACTGTCCATACTGTTTTTTATTCTTTATGTCAATCAGTAAGTCAGACAGTCATTGATTATTAAGTCAGTCTTTCTTTCGTTCCTGAATCTCAGTTTTACTCAAGCAGAGCTAAACGTTTATCAATAACCAATGACAGAAAATGTCAGCTTTGGATCACAGTACACAAACTAATTCATGAACAGAACGAAATAATGTCACATCAGCAACAAAAGAATATGAAAGAAAAATCTAACTTTTAGTTTTTCACAAGTGGCCGTGCTACCAAGGTTACTTAAAATATGTGAGGGTGTATAAATGAAAAATCTAACTTTTAGTTTTTCACAAGTGCCCATACTACTAAGGTTACTTAAAATATGTGATAAAATTACTGATAAAAGAGAAGGGTTTAGGTCATCTCTCGTGTCCCTTCTATAAAAAGAAACCTTCAAACTTATTATGGGTCCTTGGGGTCTGTTGTGATCAATAATGATCGAAAGTGTGGTCTAGAACTCTTGAATGCATTTGATTGAGTGAGTGGCATACGCAGCAAATACCTTGACGCACATTTGAATTATACAAACGGCTTAACAATGTGGAGTACAACAAATTACAAATTGTACTAGATTGATCCTGGCTTTTATTATTGTTAAAGGTTAAAGGTGTCTGGTATCAGTTCCAGTTCCATCAGAATAGATGCTCACCAGAACGTCAGCCGGGAAAGCCCAAACCCCCACTGTGGTGCCCTACCACAGCAGTAGCCTCCTCAGTAAACAGCTTAAATTCACGGCCCTGGGCGGGGATCGATCTCTTGCCACGCGAATGCGAGGCAAACACGTTACCACTGTACTAGCCAGGAGGCTAATTAATTATTAATAATTGCTAAGCTACAACCCTAGTTGGAAAAGCAGAATGCTATAAGCCCAGGGGCTCCAACCGGGAAAATAGCCCATTGAGGAAAAGAAACAAGGAAAAAATTAATATTTTAAGAATAATAAAATAAATATCTCCTATGTAAACTATAGAAACTTTAACAAAACATGAGGATGAGAAATTAGATAGAATAGTGTGCCCGAGTGTACCCTCAAGCAAGAGAACTCTAACCCAAGATAGTGGATGACCATGGTACAGAGGCTATGGCACTACCCAAGCTTTCATCCTTATTTGAACCCTTATTCTTCTTCTATCCACAGATTCACAATATCTTAAGACAGACAGATGTACTTTATATGCACAGTATAATCATCGTCATCAGCTGTTGTTAGTCCAATGCAGGGCAAAGGCCTCAGACATGTCCTTCCACTCCCGTTTTTATGGCCTTTCTATGCTAGTCTATACCCGCAAATTTTCTTAGCTCGTCACATCAGTGACACTGATATTATGATGCCAGATAATTACAATTGTATTTCTTAGCTCCTCGATCCATCGTCTTCTCTTCCTTCCCTTGCTTCTTTTGCAATCTCTAGGTACCATTCTTTAGTTCCTAATCTATTATGTCATTCTCATTATATGTCCTGTCCATGTCCATTTCTCTCTCTTACATATTCTTAGTATATCTTCAATTTTTGTTTTCGCTTGTATCCATGTTGCTCTTTTCTGTCTCTTAGTGTTATTCCCATCATTATTCTTTCCATAGCTCTCTGAACCGTAACTAGCTTATGTTCTAAGGCTCCAAGTTTCTGATACATAAGTGAATACTGGTAGGGTCATCATATTGAATACTCTTCAATTTAGAGAAAGTGACATTTTAATTTTCATAATCTTAGTTTATTTACCAAAAGCTCTCCATACTATGCATATTCTTTTAATTTTTGGATTCATATCCTAGAGAAACACTTACCGTCTGTATTAAGTCCGTATATTCATGAACACTCTCTAGAGATTCTTCCATAATCTTTACTTTTTGCCTCAATGCATTTTCAATGAATATTATCTTAGTTTTACTCATATTTATTTTCAGTCCCACATTTCTGCTTTCCCTTCATATTTTTTTCTTTTTTATGCTATTCCTCCCATGATTCGCTGAATAGGATTATATGATCCAGAAATCTTAAGTTGTTAAGGTATTCCCCATTAGTGGTAATTGTTACGTTTTCCCTATTTGAATTATAAAAAAAAAAAACTTCTTCTAGGCACACTATATATATGATCTCAGATAAGTTACAAATACCCTTTAATATCGAATTCACTCTGCCACGGCTCATAGGGATATTCATTTATTTTTATTTTTAGGAAAGCACTTCTGGCCTGGCAAGGATTCGAACCATAGCCCCGAGTGGAAAGAAAATTAGACAGTTGACTTGATCATCCAGCTATCTTAAAAGATATTTGTTTCTTAATTGAATAAATGAAAATCACGAGTGTAATTGTAATATTTATCATATATTACACACACATGTGTTTATATATATACTTATATATATATATATATATATATATATATATATATATATATATATATATATATATATATATATATATATATATATATATTTATGAATATATATATATATATATATATATATATATATATATATTCATAAATATATATATATATATATATATATATATATATATATATATATATATATATATATATATATATATATATGTCAGTTCGCAATATATATATATATGTATATGTTTATATATATATATATATATATATATATATATATATATATATATAAAAATATATACATATATATATACATATATATAAATATATACATATATATACATATATATATATATATATATATATATATATATATATATATATATATGTACATGTATGTATATATATATATATATATATATATATATATATATATATATATATATATATATATATGTATATATATATATATGTATATGTATATATGTATATATGTATATGTATATATGTATATATGTATATATGTATATATATATATATATATATATATATATATATATATATATATATATATATGTATATATATATATATATATATATATATATATATATATATATATATATATATATATATATATATATATATATATATATAGTGTGTGTATGTGTTTGTGTGTTTGTGTGTGATAAAATCACCCATCCGACCAACGGAAGGTTAAGCGAAAAGACAGTTTACCCTACAGAGAAAAAAAGACAAGGTAAAGGGAGGAAAGGAAATCCCTTTCATCCTTCCTCCTGAATTCCTCCTGGATTCCCTGGGCTGAATGTTTTACTTTCAAAGGGAAAATATGCAGACGAGGAAGGAAGGCTGCGCGAACAAATAACCAACGGAATGAAAAGAATGGGAGAAATGGTATATTCGAAAGTAACGAACGAAACGGTAGTGTTGATGATGACCGTTGTTTTATAGGTTTACTTAAGTTTAGTTCTGTTGTTTATCTGTCGTGAAATTATCTAACGTTTTGTTGTTTATCTGTCGTGAAATTATCTTACGTTTTGTTGTTTATCTGTCGTGAAATTATCTGACGTTTTGTTGTTTATCTGTCGTGAAATTATCTTACGTTTTGTTGTTTATCTATCGTTAAATTATCTTACGTTTTGTTGTTTATCTGTCGTGAAATTATCTTACGTTTTGTTGTTTATCTGTCGTGAAATTATCTTACGTTTTGTTGTTTATCCGACGTGAAATTATCTTACGTTTTGTTGTTTATCTGTCGTGAAATTATCTTACGTTTTTTTGTGTATCTGTCGTGAAATTATCTAACGTTTTGTTGTTTATCTGTCGTGAAATTATCTTACGTTTTGTTGTTTATCTGTCGTGAAATTATCTTACGTTTTGTTGTTTATCTGTCGTGAAATTATCTTACGTTTTTTTGTGTATCTGTCGTGAAATTATCTAACGTTTTGTTGTTTATCTGTCGTGAAATTATCTTACGTTTTGTTGTTTATCTGTCGTGAAATTATCTTACGTTTTGTTGTTTATCTGTCGTGAAATTTTCTTACGTTTTGTTGTTTATCTGTCGTGAAATTATCTTACGTTTTGTTGTTTATCTGTCGTGAAATTATCTTACGTTTTGTTGTTTATCTATCGTTAAATTATCTTACGTTTTGTTGTTTATCTGTCGTGAAATTATCTCACGTTTTGTTATTTATCTGTCGTGAAATTATCTTACGTTTTGTTGTTTATCTATCGTGAAATTATCTCACGTTTTGTTGTTTATCTGTCGTGAAATTATCTCACGTTTTGTTGTTTATCTGTCGTGAAATTATCTCACGTTTTGTTGTTTATCTGACGTGAAATTATCTTACGTTTTGCTGTTTATCTGTCGTGAAATTATCTCACTTTTTGTTGTTTATCTGACGTTAAATTATTTTACGTTTTGTTGTTTATCTGACGTTAAATTATTTTACGTTTTGTTGTTTATCTGTCGTGAAATTATCTTACGTTTTGTTGTTTATCTGTCGTGAAATTATCTTACGTTTTGTTGTTTATCTGTCGTGAAATTATCTCACGTTTTGTTGTTTATCTGTCGTGAAATTATCTCACGTTTTGTTGTTTATCTGACGTGAAATTATCTTACGTTTTGTTTATCTGTCGTGAAATTATCTTACGTTTTGTTGTTTATCTGTCTGGAAATTATCTTACGTTTTGTTGTTTATCTGTCGTGAAATTATCTTACGTTTGGTTGTTTATCTACCGTGAAATTATCTCACGTTTTGTTGTTTATCTGACGTGAAATTATCTTACGTTTTGTTGTTTATCTGTCGTGAAATTATCTTACGTTTTGTTATTTATCTGTCGTGAAATTATCTTACGTTTTGTTGTTTATCTGACGTGAAATTATCTTACGGTTTGTTGTTTATCTGTCGTGAAATTATCTTACGTTTTGTTGTTTATCTATAGTTAAATTATCTTACGTTTTGTTGTTTATCTACCGTGAAATTATCTTACGGTTTGTTGTTTATCTATTGTTAAATTATCTTACGTTTTGTTGTTTATCTACCGTAAAATTATCT
>NC_090766.1:47506656-47509156 GCF_036898095.1 Palaemon carinicauda | reverse complement strand
AGCGACCTACTAAAACCTTTAAATGGAATATGAATAAAATATAAAAGATATAATTACAAAGCAAATGACATACTCTTGTTTATAAAATCGCTTATTGACGATGCTGAAAGTCAATCTCAAATATTAATCTTCAGCACAGGGAAATCACATGAATCTTTATAATTGTTATAGGAATGTTTAAAATTAAGTTTTGTAGATATAAGTTAGGGGGGGGGGGAGGGAGGTGGAGAATGAGATGCCGAGATAAAGCGAAGATTGATTGGAGAGAGGAGGCTTGGCGGAAAGCATTTGGAGATGACACTTCAGGCAACCGACCCCTTAGTGCAGGGTAAACGGAATATTTTTAATGAATCATATTGATTTAAATAACTCAAAGAAGACAATTATCATAAAACTAATAATTTTACTATGAGATACCAACTATTTTATTTCATATTTAAAATTCAGAAGCATGTTCCTGGTCCTTCTAAAATGTCGATGCAATGATACGATTAATCCCGTCTATGAAAAAGCCAAATCTTCAATCTCCTTCTTTGGCCGAGGGAGATTTTCCGGCCGAGTATAGATCCCTTTCCAAGTGAAATCTTTTCCCCAAATCTGAAGATCCAACGATATCGCAGAAAGGACCACATTATACTCACATCAAAGAGAACCTAAGAAGACAGCTTGATGGTTGAAGGTCAGTCGACCAAGTCTCGGAAAGAATATAAAGAAAATACGCAAGTAAGAAGAGGAAGAAGATGGAGGTGGGGAGGTAGTGGGAGAAGGAAGAAGGGGATGGGAGGTTGGATGAGAAAGTAGGAATGGAGAAGGAGGAAGAAGTGGTTGGAAAAGGAAAGGGAGGAAGAGGGATGGAGAAGAAGGAAGAGGCGGTTGGAAAAAGAAGGGTAGGAATAGGTGTGCAGAAGGAGAATTAAGTGGGTGGGAGAAGAAAGAAGGGGATAAGAGTTGGTATGAGAAAGTAGGGATGGAGGAGAACGATGAAGGTATATCATAAAGAGCGAGTGAAGGGGTAAGAGAAGGAGGAAGAAGCGGTTGGAAAAGAAGGGATGGAATAGGAGTGTAGAAGGAGAATTAAGTGGTTTGGAAAAGGAGGAAGAGGATGGGAGGTTGGATGGGAAAGTTGGGTTGGAGATGGAGAAAGTGGGTTAGGATAAGGACAATGAAGGGATTGCATAAAGGAGGGCTAGGAGAAGGAGAAAGAAGTGGTTGGAAAAGGAAGGGGGAAAGATTGATGGAGAAAGAGAATTAAGTGGGTGGGAGGAGGAGGTAGGCTGTGATGGCCCATTGGAAACGTCCCTGCCTGGCGATCTGTTTTAAGGAGGTTTTAGTCCCTCTCAAGCTCGATAGTTTCTTGTAGTGTATGCAACCTTATCATCCCTGTGAGCTAAGGATTGAATGGTTTGAGGGAGCCTGTAGGTCTCATTGCCTAGCCCTCCCCGGTCCTTGCTTGGGTGGAGAGTGGCTTGGGTGTTGTTCATATGTATATATGTCTCTTGCGTCTGCCATTCATTATCGACTTTTAAACCTTTAATGATGTGGGAGAATGCAGGTGTAGAGAATAAGGAAGAACGGGCGAAGGGAGAAGGAAGAACGTAGAAATGGAAGAGGAAAGGGAGGGTGGATAAAGATGATTGTAGAGAAAGGAATGGAATAGAATAGCAGGTTTCCTCCCCCCCCCCCCCTTGGGGTTACAGTGTCCAATTGAAGAACTCTGATCCGAATTCATCCATGAAATGCGATTTAGACTGACTCGATTTCCAAACTTTCTGAGATCACTCCGAATTCATAAATGCAAAAACCTTTCCGAGTAGATTATGCCAATTGGCGCCTTCTGTGTTTCTTCTTTTCACGGGTGCATCGCAGGAGCCTCATTCAATCAATCAATGCTCAGATATGGCGGTATGTAGTCAAAAAAGACTAGCATGAATAATGATCTGAATTTTTTTTTAACACTAGATTCGTTAACATTATCACTAAACAATCTTAAAACAACACATCTACATGTAATTTCAATACCCGAGTAAGTGAAGCATAGGGAAATATTTGAGATAATTAGATTTAGCAGAAAAATACTTTTTACTAAGAGGATTGATATTTTATAGAGAATTATCAGAAAAAATACTTTTTACAAAGAGGATTAATATTTTATAGAGGTTTATCAGAAAAATACTTTTTACCAAGAGGATTAATATTTTATAGAGAGTTATCAGAAAAAATACTTTTTAACAAGATTAACATTTTATAAAGAATTATAAAAAAATACTTTTTACCAAGAGGATTAATATTTTTAAGAGAATTATAAAAAAAAATACTTTTTACCAAGAGGATTAATATTTTATAGAGAATTATCAGAAAAATACTTTTTACCAAGAGGATTAGTATTTTATAGAGAATTATCAGAAAAATACTTTTTACCAAGAGGATTAATATTTTATAGAGAATTATAAAAAAAAATACTTTTTGCCAAGAGGATTAATATTTTACAGAGAATTATAAA
>NC_090766.1:47489156-47504156 GCF_036898095.1 Palaemon carinicauda | reverse complement strand
GTTCCAAAAATAGTCAGAATTACATTCAAGGGGAGACTGCAACAATAGAACCCTTACAGAACGAGGGGTTGCTGCCTAAACTTTATTATTGAATTGATTTAACAGTAAAAGGACTCTGAATGCAATTGCAAGAACGAAAGTACTGTGGAATAACTGTCGTTTCAATGAATGGGAGGGAATGCGTCTGACCAATGGAGAGAACGAGAGAGAGAGAAAAGGCTCTGGTTTTGGAAATATTCATGAGAATTCAAAGGCCTTATTATGGGTCTATTAAAACTCAGATCTGTGACTGCCATATAAAGAATGTTGTTAGCTTTACCAAGGATTGATTTTAGAGATGTGACAACAGGCTTCAAGCTGAACACCTGGGTCGAGATAAATCCGTGATGTAGAAGGTTTAACAATTTGATATATTGCATCTTTCCTGATCAGGGGAGAAATTGCCCCTCTTTGAGGGTACAGTTCTTAATTCATGTTCATTGTGGTGGCCGATGTGGTAAAGTCCCTGACTGGTGAACGCCAGACTGGGATTCGAGTCCTGCTCAAACTCGATAGTTCCTTTGATCGCTGCAACATTACCATCCTTGTGAGGTAAATGGTGGTGGTATAGGGGAGCCTATAGTTCTATCTGCTGAGTCATCGGCAGCCATTGCCTGGCCCGCCTTGGTCTTAGCTTGGGTCGAGAGGGGGCTTGGGCGTTGATCATATGTATATATGTATAATTCTAAGGAATTGTCCTGCTTGATAGGGCAACGTCACTGTCCCTTGTTTCTGCCTTTCATGAGCGGCCTTTAAAGTCTTTAATACGGTGACGATAACATGCAATATTTTAGAACTGTCAACAAACACTTATCGATTAATTATTTCATTTAATTCCTATCTCTTTTACTATATTGTGTAGGAAATGGTATGATGCTATACTGTAGAATAATGCGTATCCTACTAAACACGATTTCCAACTTGACCTAACGGATATTAGAATTTGTAAAAAAATAATATGGAACTACTGTCTCAATATCTTATCTTCTTGTTTTAAAATAGAACCGAGTTTGATTTATCTCATATCTGACATAGACTTAATTCAAAGCATATCGACATCAAACTAATACTAATTCTAAGGATGAAGGTTTTATATTTTTTATCGTGGTCGTCAAATCTCTGGTACCCGTTAGTTACTTTACTGGATATATCTTAATGAGTAATGTTGATTTACTGTTTGGGAACAATTCTTGTTATTAATTTGTTTATATATATATATATATATATATATATATATATATATATATATATATATATATATATATACACACACATATATATATATATATATATATATATATATATATATATATATATATATATATATATGTGTATATATATATATGTTTTTTTTTTTTTCCTATAACAAATGGGCATTTTCCTCTGCGTAAACATGTTCAGCAAGTTGATAGCAAGCTTAATTTATTCCACAACCATGTATCCATAATTTGAGCCACAAAAATAATGACAATAATAATCATAATAATTATTTGTAGAATTAGATATGATTGCTACTTTAGTGATATCCACAGACTTATAAGAAACTTTCTCAATATTGCGTATAATTTTTCTATTAAAAGTAATTAATTCGGCCAGTATTTAATAAAATATCATTGTAAAAAGATCACATTTTCTTGAAGTATTCTCGTACTGTGATTCGTCATCTAAGGGAATTCCGAATGGCAGTTCAAAGTTTGGTATTCGAAAATCGTAGTAAAAGAGTAGTATTCTTGGTGCTGGCACAACGTTTCGAGTAAACTAGTCCCTTGGAATAAGAGTAGTCTATCGGCTAATTATGCAAAAGTTCCAGTGGATATTCTTTGGCTGATGAATTATTTTTGGGTCGTCGGAATCTCGTGAGCCGAGACTGTATCTATTAAGAGGCTGCGAATTGTGTGATGGTGCTCTGGGCGTACCACCGTGCCAGGCAAGAAGCTCGAAGGTGACGTCAGTCTGTTTCCTGAAAGAAATTCCAGACGTTTGATCTATCATAGGTGTCTACTGGCCTTGTTTGCGGGTTCTTTTCATACAAATGATAATTAGCATTGTATTTTCCGCCAAAGTTACAGCACTTTGGCTCAAAGTTTTCATTTCCATTGATCTTGGCAATACTTTCTTTAAAATCATGATTCTTTTCACAATATCTGCATTGGAAATGGCCATGAAACTTATACTGCCTATGATTCCATTTACTGCATTTATAACAAATCTCTGGCATCTCGTTATACATACAATCATTTCTATGGCCAATTCCAGAAAGAATTCTTTCTCTGGCATCAATCCCTTAACCAAGGCAATAAGCCGAGGTCTCTTATAAATACTGTAGTTCCTTTTACCTTCACCCCACTATGATTTAGCCACACACAATTTTCCTCAAATAAGAAGTCATCTGGATCTAAGTATATGGGTACATCAAATATGATTACTTTGGTACTTTTAATTCTGTCATTTAAAAACACAATTTTAATCTTGGTAAGGGTAGAAGAGGCTCTTTAGGTATGGTAAGCAGCTCTTCTAGGAGGTCACTCCAAAATCAAACATTGTTCTCTAGTCTTGGGTAGTGCTATAGCCTCTGGACCGTGGTCTTCCACTGTTGTGTTAGAGTTCTCTTGATTGAGAGTAAACTCGGGCACACTAGTATAACTTATTTCTCTTCCTCTTGTTTTGTTAAAGGTTTTTAGTTTATATTTATTTTAATGTTGTTACAGTTCTTGAAATATTTTATTTTTCCTTGATTCCTTTCCTCACTGGGCTAATCTCCCTGTTGGAGCCCCTGGGCTTGTAGCATCCTCCTTTTCCAACTAGTGTTATAGCTTAGCAAGTAATAATAATAATAATAATAATAATAATAATAATAATAATAATAATAATAATAATAATAATAATAATAATAATAATAATAATAATAAAGCCTATAGTTGTAAGAAACTTTACTGCCTCATCATTCTTCAAGGTGACATCCACGTGATTTTGTCTCCCATTTAACAATGGGATATGCACAGATACTAGTGAAGTTAAGTGCTGCTAAAAGAAAAATAACTCGAAATGTTGAGAAAGTTTCTTACAAGCTGAATGTCGTTCTATACTTTTGAAGTAGGTCTTCGAAAATAATGACAATTATTTTAACGATAACACTAGGAGTTACAGTAAATTATAAAGTTATTGATAAAAATAATAAAATGTCATTATAATGATAAGTAATAGAAAAGCGAACTCATATATCGGCGTTCGAAATAAAAAATACTATCTCAGAAAACTAAACATTTTGTGCCCAGAGAAAAAATTATGATAAAAATTTATTGTTGAATAAAGGAAATATTGTTGGATGATATTTTTACTAAATATTTAATCCTTCAACGATAGATATCCTATTTCAGTTAGGATAAAAAATATGGATAAGATGATCAAGAGTAATGGAATGAAAACCATGAAGTGAGTTTACATTGCTCTCTCTCTCTCTCTCTCTCTCTCTCTCTCTCTCTCTCTCTCTCTCTCTCTCTCTCTCTCTCTCTCTCTCTCTCTCTCTAAATCATTGTTCTTTGAAGTAAGGCTTCATTGAAAGAGATGAAATGTTATTTAGAAATTAAAAGTGTCACTACTACTTTTTTTTCTTAAATGACGCTGATATTTAAAAGAATTTTATGAAATTAACAAAAAATACAGTAGTTACTAAAGCACAAAGACTCCTGCTTAAGAAATATTTACATCTATATATTTTGAAGGTTTTAAATGCAATGAACTCTTCTTTCGTTAAAAAAAAAAAAAAAAAAAAAAAAAAAAAAAAAAAAAAAAAAAAAAAAAAAAAACCTTATCAAGTTCCTTCAAGTAGTCATAACATCAACACCAACTTGATGTTGAAGAAAATTTCAGCCTACAAATTGCTTTGACCATACAGATAGGTAAACGTACGGACAAAGCCCAAAGAAAATGTGATGAGAGAGGGATTTGCTCCCCACAGTTCAGTATCTGCAAGCAAATTCTGCGTTGTGTGAAAGAAGCGGAAGAAGATCAGAGGGGATAGACGGATAAACGTGACAATGCAACACATGAGATTGTAGGGTTGCTGTTATCATGTTGATCAGCGATTCTTTGCAAGTGAAAGACTTTGCAGCGTGAGTAAATGAAAGCGAGGGGCAAAGACACCTTAGGGGTAGTTACGAAGCCTTTTGTCTTCTTCTTCGGAAATAAAGAAAGGACAACAGCTGTTCTGGGAGCTGCATTTCCTCGTTAGCAGAATTCTATTCCTTTCGTGTTTTCTCTTTATCAGATGTTTCGCAAACAAAGAGAGCTATTGTGCAGATTTAGATTTAATCTCAAGAAATGTAGTCGAGAACAAACGAGGTCGTTTTGACAGTGTGGAAAAGCTGAAGGGAGAAAATCTCTCTAGAAATGAAGTGATTCGGTCGTATTGACGGCGATCACGTTCGTGTATTCATCTCTCTAATCCCCGGGAATCGGTACCGCGAATGCACTGTAAGAATTACTTTCAGTTCTTTGTAGCGCCCTATCGCCCCCTTGGTGCGCTCAATTTGGGGTTTCCTCCTTACGTCACTCTTTAGCCTTCCTCTTTACGTCACTCTTTAGCCTTCCCCTTTATGCCACTTTTTAGCCTTCTCTTTAGGTGGCGTGAAGAGAAGGCTTCCTTTCTACGTCAGTATTTAGACTTCCTTTTTACGTCACTTTTTAGCCTTCCTCTTTCCTTCACTTTTTAGCCTTCCTCTTTTCGTCACTTTTTAGCCTTCTTCTTTACGTTACTTTTTAGCCTTCCTCTTTACGTTACTTCTCAGCCTTCATCTTTACGCCACTTTTTAGCCTCCCTCTTTACGCCACCTTTTAGCCTTCCTCTTTATGTCACTTTTCAGCCTTCCTCTTTATGTCACTCTTTACGCCATCTTTTAGCCTTCCTCTTTACGCCACCTTTTAGCCTTCCTCTTTTCGTCACTTTTTAGCCTTCCTCTTTACGTCACTTTTTAGCCTTCCTATTTACGTCACTCTTTATCCTTCCCATTTACGTCACTTTTTAGCCTTCCTCTTTACGTCACTTTTTAGCCTTCCTCTTAACGTGCTTCTTAGCCTTCCTATTTAAGTCACTCTTTAGCCATCCTATTTACGTCACTTTTTAGCCTTCCTATTTAAGTCATTCTTTATCCTTCCCATTTACGTCACTTTTTAGCCTTCCTCTTAACGTGCTTCTTAACCTTCCTATTTAAGTCACTCTTTAGCCATCCTATTTACGTCACTTTTTAGCCTTCCTATTTAAGTCACTCTTTAGCCATCCTATTTACGTCACTTTTTAGCCTTCGTCTTGTCACTTTTTAGCCTTCCTCTTTACGTCACTTTTTAGGCTTCCTGTTTACGTCACTTTTTAGCCTTCGTCTTTACGTCACTTCTTAGGCTTGCTATTTAAGTCACTCTTTAGCCTTCCTATTTACGTCACTTTTTAGCCTTCCTATTTACACCACTTTTTAGCCTTCCTCTTTACTTCACTTTTCAGCCTTCCTCTTTATGTCACTCTTTAGCCTTCCTCTTTTCGTCACTTTTTAGCCTTCCTCTTTACGTCACTTCTTAGCCTTCCTATTTACGTCACTTTTTAGCCTTCCTATTTACACCACTTCTTAGCCTTCCTCTTTACTTCACTTTTCAGCCTTCCTCTTTATGTCACTCTTTAGCCTCCCTCTTTACGTCGCTTTTTAGCCTTCCTCTTTACGTCACTTTTTAGCCTTCCTTTTTACGTCGCTTTTTAGCCTTCCTCTTTACGTTACCTTTTAGCCTTCCTCTTTACGTCACTTTTTAGCCTTCTTCTTTGCGACACTTTGTAGACATCCTCTTTGCGTCACTTTTTACCCTTGCTCTTTACGTCACTTCTTAGCCTTCCTTTTTACGTCACTTTTTAGCCTTCCTTTTTACCTCACTTTTTAGCCTTCCTCTTTACGTCACTTTTTAGCCTTCTTCTTTGCGTCACTTTGTAGACATCCTCTTTGCGTCACTTTTTACCCTTGCTCTTTAAGTCACTTTGTAGCTTTGCTCTTTACCTCACTTTTTAGCCTTCCTATGTACGTCACTTTTTAGCCTTCTTCTTTGCGTCACTTTGTAGACATCCTCTTTGCGTCACTTTTTACCCTTGTTCTTTACGTCACTTTGTAGCTTTGCTCTTTACCTCACTTTTTAGCCTTCCTCATTACGTCACTTTTTAGCCTTCCTCTTTATGTCACTTTTTAGCCACCCTCTTTACATCTGTCCCCGCTTCTTTTCGTGCATCTGGTTGTCCATCCACTTCTTAACTTATACTTCATACGCCAACTGAGACCCTTAGTATCATTCAGCTGAATGGCCTCCCCAAGCTCATGGTCAGTATATACTGTATTCCTCAAATTGATAAATCCAAGAGCAACAATTTTCAAAAGATGAAAATTTATCATTTTCACTTTTTCGGCGGTTTTGTTATTCTGTATGTTCAAAATCATTTGCATGCATCCCCCCCCAAAAAAAAAATGCTTATAATATAAAGGTGTTGATGTTATGAATACTTAAAAGAACCGAAGACAGTTACACGTAACTCTGTTAACTGGGTGTAAATAATAATAGGCATATTTTCGTTTGTTCCTTTCTGTAAAATCTTAAATTCATCAATGACAACAAACTATCCGAAGCCTTTCACTTATGAGGCTCTCTGCTATTTCTTGGTATTCATCAGTGATGCTTAAATTTGCTTATTCATCATTCACTTCATCGAATATTAGTTAGAATTTAGTTTTCGTTGATACGTGTAAATAGAGGGATTTGCATAAGATAATAGCTCCCTTTTAATACGATACATTCATAGTTTTCCATTTTTAAACCGATTTGCTTCGATACATTCATGAAAAGTGAGTCGATATCAATATTTATCTTGCGAAATTTTCATCTAAAGAAAATTAAGATTGGATCACGCAAGGCAGGGCCTCATTCCAAAGGTCACTCGTCTTATTTTCATTTAATAAAAAGTGGAATTTCACAATTTACGAGGGAGCCTGCAATCCAAGACACTTCCCCGCCCCATTTCCAATCTCTTGACACACACGTGAAAGTCTCATCAGTGGCTCTGGGGGAAAGGTTCATGTCTATCAGTAACCCTCCTCATCTAACTGTACGTGCATGTGGTCTGTCTGTGTGTGCCTGCTCATCATCTGTTTGTAACTACGTCATCGTAGTGTGTCCGTACATGTGCTTAATCATCTGTTTGCAACTTCCCATCTGTGTCTGCCTATACCTGCGCATAAATCGTTTGTCTTTACTACGCATCGTCTGATGTCTGTACCTACGCATCGTCGTTTTGTATCTGTGCATAATCGTCTGTCTGTACAGTTAAAATCAAAAGAACGCCGACACTCGGGGGAAATCTTTCGTCAGATGTCTCTATTGTTCCCATGACAAAACAGACAAGGTGTTGCTCTTCCTACTACTTCTACGAAATGGGCTGAGCCTTTTCCAACCTTAGCGAATCAAAGACAGCAAAGAGGTGTTTTTGCTATTGAAAGCATTAAAATTTTACAAATCGAGTTGCCATATTTCATTCTGTTTTTTCATTTGACATTTCGAATATCCACTGCAAATACTGAACACACACATACACATACACATACACACGCACACACACACACACACACACACTATATATATATATATATATATATATATATATATATATATATATATATATATATATATATATATATATATATACTGTATATATATGTGTGTGTGTGTATCATGAAACCGTAAAATCATGTAGAAATTATTTTAGTATCGCAGCTAAACAATTCCTTCCGTTAACAGCTCCATTAGATTATTTCGACATGAGTTTTGTTCAAGTCACCAATGAAAGAAAAGATACTTTCAGATATGGTTAGGTATAACATAATGATAAAAAAAAAACACCATACATGAGTTATACCGGCCTAAAGGACATTCAGAGAGAGAGAGAGAGAGAGAGAGAGAGAGAGAGAGAGAGAGAGAGAGAGAGATTCGACCTGAATACATCGTTTTTAATATATTTGTAGTACGTTAGTCAAAATTTGCCCGTAACTTTTCGAGTTAGGTTGGTGACAAACAAATAGACAGAGGTGGAAACATGACCTCTTTGGCTGAGGTAATAATAATAATAATAATAATAATAATAATAATAATAATAATAATAATAATAATAATAGTAATTGAACCAAAACGTAAATTTTGAGAGTTCTGACGAGGTGAATATTGGGTCGTGCACTGAGGCCTTTTATAATTTGGAATTGCAAAATATTTCTTTGGATTTATATATTCCTTCTATATTTCTGGAATTTATCTATTTTTCCAAACCTGCCGAAACCTTGTAACCCTTCCAGAAACCACATTATTACTTCCATTCTTGCCTGTTTGTCTTTCAACAATTCCAACTCTTAGTGAGATAATAATTCACTTCACGAACATCATGTTTCGAGAGAATGGAACTTGTAATGTTTCTCAAGATAATATTTATTCTGAAATTTAGTTTTATGTAAGTGGGCGATATAAACTCGACGCTATCTTTTATCATTTACTATGGAGAGAGAGAGAGAGAGAGAGAGAGAGAGAGAGAGAGAGAGAGAGAGAGAGAGAGAGAGAGAGAGAGAGAGAGTGAAAAAGTCCGAGGGTTGTGAGAGTGAAAAGGGGTGAGACTGAGAAGAGGTGAGAGCAAGGAGTGAGAGAGGGAGAGAATATTGAGAGTCTAGGAAGATTGGGGGGGCCCAAGATGTTCATTCCATACCAGTTATGTTACAGATGAACTCTTTATGATTAGTTGGTAGCTTGACTCAGCGTTATCCATTTCAGTGTTAAAATTGCAAACTTCATTTCTAATTAAGCTGATATTATCTAGTTACTGATAATCTGTTGCCCTACGTCTTTATAGTGCGATTTGCCACCGGGATGGGGTTAGCCCCGCAATGCTAATGGGAAGGGGGGAGCCCCACCCTGCCAGCGGTAAGGGGGGAGCCCCGACATGCCAGCGGGAAGGGGGGAGTCCCGCCTTGCCAGCAGGAAGGAGGGAGCCCCGCCCTGCCAGCATGAAGGGGGGAGCCCCGCCCTGCCAGCGAGAAGGGGGAGCCCCGCCCTGCCAGCGGGAAGGGGGATCCCCGCCCTGCCAGCGGTAAGGGGGATCCCCGCCCTGCCAGCGGTAAGAGGGCTCCCCGCCCTGCCAGCGGTAAGGGGGGATCCCCGCCCTGCCAGCGGTAAGGGGGGGACCTCGCCCTGCCAGCGGGAAGAGGGGAGCCCCGCCCTGCCAGCGGGAAGGGGGGAGCCCCGCCCTGCCAGCGGGAAGGGGGGAGCCCCACCCTGCCAGTGGGAAAGGGGGAGCCCCGCCCTGCCAGCGAGAAGGGGGGGAGCCCCGCCCTGCCAGCGGGAAGGGGGGAGCCCCGCCCTGCCAGCGGGAAGGGGGGAGTCCCGCCCTGCCAGCGGGAAGGGGGGAGCCCCGCCCTGCCAGCGGGAAGTGGGGAGCCCCGCCCTGCCAGCGGGAAGGGGGGAGCCCCGCCCTGCCAGCGGGAAGGGGGGAGCCCCTGCCAGCCAACAATAGAGAGTTCCTGTATCTAGCTTATTTTTAAAAAAAACAAAGGGTGGTATCAGGAAGACAGTCATGAAAAGCAAAACAAGAATTTTGAAGACTTCTTCTTTCTCTCCATGAGGAAGAAGAAGTCTTCAAGATTCTGGTTTTGAAGACTTATTCTTCTGCATGGAGAGAAAGAAGAAGTCTTCAAGATTCTTGTTTTGAAGACTTCTTTCTTCTAAGAAAAAGGGGTCAACGACAAGTGGAATCAGGAAGGCATTCATGAAAAGCAAAACAAGAATCTCGAAGACTTCTTCTTTCTCTCTATGAGGAAGAGGAAGTCTTCAAGATTCTGGTTTTGAAGACTTTTGCTTCCTCATGGAGAGAAAGAAGAAGTCTTCAAGATTCTTGCTTTGAAGACTTCTTTCTTGTAAGAAGAAAGGGATCAACGACAAGTGGAATCAGGAAGGCAGTCATGAAAAGCAAAACAAGAATCTGGAAGACTTCTTCTTTCTCTCCATGAGGAAGAGGAAGTCTTCAAGATTCTAGTTTTGAAGACTTGTGCTTCCTCCTAGAGAGAAAGAAGAAGTCTTCAAGATTCTTGCTTTGAAGACTTCTTTCTTGTAAGAAGAAAGGGATCAACGAAAAGTGGAATCAGGAAGGCAGTCATGAAGAGCAAAATATGAATCTGCAAGACTTCTTCTTTCTCTCCATGAGGAAGAAGTCTTCAAGATTCTGGTTTTGAAGACTTCTTCTTCCTCATGGAGAGAAAGAACACGTCTTCAAGATTCTTGTTTTGAAGACTTTTTTCTTCTAAGAAGAAAGGGATCAACGACAAGTGGAATCAGTAAGGCAGTCATGAAAAGCAAAACAAGAATCTTGAAGACTAATAACTGATTTATTTGAAAGAATTCGGACAGAAAATACTGGAAGAGGGAGACTAGAAGAAGAACGGGAGAGAAGAAATAAAGTATCCAAAAAGGAGAACTAGATATTATTTGTTGATCACTTTACGATTGTGCTGATTTGAAATGAGAAAGTAAAGTCCATAATGTTGAAGATCCAAAAATAAAATTGTGCAGAATTAGGTGGAAACTGCACAGAAGTAGAGAATATTAAAGAACCAGAGAAAGCTAGAATTCTTCAATCTGAAGTATTTTTTTCCTCTAAAAGGAAGAACTTCTAAAGAGAGACACTCTATTTGGACGTCTTCCTGTTAGCACGTGCTTATAAGAAAAATAACTATCTAGGACCGACAAAGGAACGGGTTTGGGATCGGAGATTTTTGGTTTACTGCGCCCCAGATTTGAAATTCGGGCTCCAGCTTCGGTCGTCATTTTGTGTCAGACTCATCATCATCTGTCTGTCATCAGTGTTCGTGTCATCCAACACAAGTAACAGCTTTTAAAAGATACAACCAACGCCCGTGGTCCGCCTTGTATATAGGCGGGTCAATCTAAATCATCATCATCAGGATAGGCAATTTGAGAGGAGACCTCTTACGGTCATTATAAAAACGATATTTTAATTGCAAAGGGATCGATGGTTCAATTGGGTTCTGTCGTCATGAAACGCCTTCAGGATGTTCGTCAAAAGAAATTCGACTTAGAAGCGCAACGGCAGGAGAGGAACTGGTCAAACGAATACTCTGAGGAAAGAGTTTGTTAAAACATTGATACGCAATCGGGACGTCAAAACGAATGTTAGCTTACCGGAAGAGTAGGAACGGGGTACCTTCACACGCGCACACACGTATATATATATATATATATATATATATATATATATATATATATATATATATATATATATATATATGTGTGTGTGTGTGTGTGTGTGTGTGTGTGTGTTTGCTGGATATTATTTTCTTACCTGTTACTATTTTGCTATTTTTTATGATAAATTGATTTATGGGCGAATAAAACATTAAAGGGGGTTTCGTATAATTACTTTTTGATATAGCAGACCATAACAGACAGTAAGTAGAGTACTGAGAAACTAGATCTTCCTCATTCCTGTTTTTCTGAGGCTAACCTAACTAGTTTAGCATTTGTCCTACGGAATTAGGACACTCTTCATGGATGTTGATGCTTATGGAGGTGTAGACCCAAATGCTATTTTTCCTTCGTTTTTTATGAAGACCACTGATTTCTTAGCTCTTAAGTTGTCTTCTATTTTCTTCAAGTTATATAATTATATATATGTACATATATATATGTATATAGCCTATATATATATATATATATATATATATATATATATATATATATATATATATATATATATATATATGTATGTGTATATAGGTAATATATATATGAATATGTATATATATATATATATATATATATATATATATATATATATATATATATATATATATATATATATATATATATATAGTAACAAAAGGAGAACTGAATTTGTGTTTTCCTTTTTCCTTTCGTGGCTATAACACTTGATTATTTTATGCTCATCACGTGTTAGCTTTTGTGATTTCTACACACACACACACACACATATACATATATATATATATATATATATAAATATATATATATATATATATATATATATATATATATATATATATATATATATATATGTGTGTGTGTGTGTGTATGTATGTATATATATATTGATAAATTTTGTACATTTAGACGTGTTTTTCATATTTATATAAGCCATATATTATACTCTCTTAATATCTGATTCTCTGTATACCTCGGGATCAGAGAACCAAGGGGGAATCAACTCAA
The DNA here is from genome assembly GCF_036898095.1 of Palaemon carinicauda. Taxonomy (NCBI): domain Eukaryota; kingdom Metazoa; phylum Arthropoda; class Malacostraca; order Decapoda; family Palaemonidae; genus Palaemon; species Palaemon carinicauda. Next base: position 47,491,820 of record NC_090766.1, on the reverse strand, counting down.
GAGATAATAGCTTCTGGTCGGCCGGGGAATCGAACCCTGGTCCGAGAAACTGACACGAAAATTGGTATTACACACACACATATATATGTATATATATATATATGTATATATATATATATATATATATATATATATATATATATATAATGTGTGTGTGTTTTGTATTTGCAGTGGATATTTGAGACGTCAAATGATAAGAAAGAATTGAAATATGGCAACTCGATTTGTAACTTCTGTATGCTTTTGCTAACAAAGACAGCCCTTTACTGTATTTGGTTCGCTAAGGTTTATAAAAGCTCCGCCCATTTCGTAGAAGAAGTAAGAAGGGTAACACCTTGTCTTTTTTGTCATGAGAACAATAGAGACATCTATCGAAAGATTTTCCCCGAGTGTCGGCGTTCTTTTGATTCTAACTGTTCATCTGCATAATCGGATTTCTCTTCTTAGAAATTGTCGTCATTTTGGGGCATTACATAATGTCTTTTTGTGGTCTTTTTGTGCCAGTCCACGCCCGCAAATTTTCTTTGTTCGTCAATCCATCGTCTTTTTTTCCTTCCCCTGTATATATATATATATATATATATATATATATATATATATATATATATATATATATATATATATATATATATATGTATATATATATATATATATATATATATATATATATATATATATATATATATATATATATATATATATATATTCGCTTATCCCCCGTCCCTCGGTAGGGGGAGAGGGTGTAGTTATAATTGAAAGTTCCAACTTGCACATTGTACAGTATACCATGTAAACGAAGTTGTTTTCAAACAAGCTAACAAAAATAATGTTAAAAAAAAAACTTGTATTGGTAACTGCAGTGCACCTCTAAATTTCATCTGCATGAAAAGCAGTAATGATACAATTACTATTCATGTTATGTTTCATCCAAAGCAAAGCCGTCAAAAAGGGACAGATCACAGAGCGCATTATAATGCAAATGATTTCATGATAATCAATTCCAACTAATAAGTTTAATCTAATTAGGTTGGACTACTCTTCAAAGAAAGGGTGATGAAAGACAATATTATGAGATTTGATTAATTACAATGTTTAATATGTTCTGTTTTTTAATATATATAACTTGGTCGAATACATCATCTTGAACATTTTCTCTTGGAATTTGTTTTTTTTTTATTATTATTATTCAAACGTTTTTGTATATATGCATTACTTATCTAAGTTTCAAGTGGTTTGACAAAAACAATAACTATGAAGACTGTTATTAATCAAAAATTATTTATAAAACTTATAATTTTAAGGGGAATCCCGGTAATCTTTAGGGAACTTCTAAAGTGTTTGCCAGGGGGAAGAGAGACAATATTGTAAGATTTAATTAATCACAATGTTTAATATGCTCTCTGCTTTTTTTAATATATAACTTGGTCGAAACATCCTCTTAAACATATTTTCTCTTTTGGAAATTTGTTTTTGTGATAATTGTTCTGCAAATTTTTTTTTTGTATAATATTTGCATTACATATCCAAGTTTCAAGTGGTGTGTAAAAAACAATACCTCTGAAAACTGTTTTAAAAACAAAAAATAAAAACCCTATTGTTTTAAGGAGCTGCCGGTGAACTTTAGGTAACTTCTAAGGTGTTTGCTAGGAAGTAAATAGAATACCATATGATTTATGCTTATTACCCACTCACTTTAGTGAATTCGTGACCCCATGATGCCACCCGACTCCCAGGGTCTGTTTGAAAATCAACAAAATGGAACTGAAAAAAATTTCTAATCTAACCCAAGTTACAAAGTTAAACGTATTATATAAACGTTACTTATTATAACAATTAACTACCGAGAAGAATATAAAGACAAGTATTACGGGAAGAGGAATGGGTAATAAATAGTATTTTCCATTATTGTTAATTTTTATATTTTTTTCAATCTAAAATCGTATAAACTTCTAAGCATGCTGTGAATAATTTTGGAGAGATGGGGTCTCCCTGTACAACTCCTTCCTCATTTGGAGTTTTCTCACTATGTTTATGTAGTTTTAGGATTGCTGTACTTCCTGTGTAATTATCTTCAATTATTCTAACATGAGTTTCATCTCTATGTGTGCGTTTGTGTGTGCTTGTGTGTGCCTCATATAAAGAAGGAAAAAGTATAGAGCTTGATTGGAACTAGTAATTTTTTATCATTGACATATGAGTCTTTAATTTATAATTTTACCAATCATGTTTTATTTTTTATTTTTCTTCTCTGAATTGATAAATTTGTTATGTTCATCATGTATTAACTCGTGAGTTTTATTAACACTCAGACGCACATTATATATATATATATATATATATATATATATATATATATATATATATATATATATATATATATATATATATATATATATATATATATATATATATATATGTGTGTGTGTGTGTGTGTGTGTGTGTGTGTGTTTCTATAAATGTATATATACACAACAAACAACAATAACAAATGCATTCGTTTCTAGTCCACTGCTAAGCAAAGGCTTCAGACATGTTTTTATTTATGTCTTGGGTTTGGCCAGTTCTCAACATCACGCTGGCCAACTGTGGATTGGTGAAGGTGGCAGATTTTCGTCGGATCAATCAGCAAACCCTTTCACCATGTTAAGGTATCCCCAGTTAAAA
>NC_090766.1:47481656-47484156 GCF_036898095.1 Palaemon carinicauda | reverse complement strand
CCCCCTGAATCTTATCTTGATTATTACACCAAGTTGAGATACAAAAGGTTAGGAAAGGTCTACAGAACTCACATTTAAGAGGCTAAATGCCTAATTAACTCATTGTGGGGGCCTATGTGGTTACGTCCGTGACTATAGTCAATTCTTTTTAGTAAAGCAGATTTGTACAGACACGCAATGGTGCCCTTATAGCTCGGAAAAGTTTCCTGATCGCTGATTGGTTGGACAAGATAATTCTAACCAATCAGAACGCAGGAAACCTTTCCGAGCTAAAAGGCACTGCTCTGAGTCGGTGCAAATGCGCCTCATAAAAAAAAAATTTAGTATAGTGATCGCCAGACTGAGGTTTGAGTCCAGCTCAAAATCGTTAGTTCCTTTAGTCACTGCAACCTCACTATCTTTGTGAGCTAAGGGTGGGAGGTTTAGGGGAACCTACAGGTCAACATGCTGAGTCATCAGCAGCTATTGCCTGGCTCTCCTTGGTGTCCTAGCTTGGGTGGAGAGGGGCTTTGGCGCTGATCATTTGTATATACGGTATGGTCAGTGTCTAGGTCATTGTCCTGCTTGAGAAGGCATTGCACTGTCCCTTGCCTCTGCCATTCATGAGTGGCGCTGATCATTTGTATATACAGTATGGCTGGTCTCTAGGTCATTGTCCTGCTTGATAGGGCATTGCACTGTCCCTTGCCTCTGCCATTCATGAGTGGCGCTGATCATTTGTATATACGGTATGGTCAGTGTCTAGGTCATTGTCCTGCTTGATAAGGTATTGCACTGTCCCTTGCCTCTGCCATTCATGAGTGGCGCTGATCATTTGTATATACAGTATGGCTAGTCTCTAGGTCATTGTCCTGCTTGATAGGGCATTGCACTGTCCCTTGCCTCTGCCATTCATGAGTGGCGCTGATCATTTGTATATACAGTATGGCTGGTCTCTAGGTCATTGTCCTGCTTGATAGGGCATTGCACTGTCCCTTGCCTCTGCCATTCATGAGTGGCGCTGATCATTTGTATATACAGTATGGCTAGTCTCTAGGTCATTGTCCTGCTTGATAGGGCATTGCACTGTCCCTTGCCTCTGCCATTCATGAGTGGCCTTTAAATCTTTTAAACAGGATAAGACAGACTGGGGGAAACCAAGATCCATACAAAGTCTCTTTCTCCCTATGTCCTTTTAAAGAACCGTACTTATGTCAACACTGCAAGGTCAGCAACTACGAGATACATATGATGTGTAAAAGATCAATAATCTGGACCAAATCTGGCCACTTTGTTAGAGCTTTTCACTGGTGTCAAAAAGGAAGAACGCATTGAAAATGCATTCCATTATATCTGTATATACGAAAACAGCTTTTCTACTCCATAGATTTACAGTGTTTACACGAAACTGCATAATTGTATTCTTTGTCACAAGAAGATTGATTTATATTTCCCAAACCATCAAAATTGAAGCATACGCTTCGTTTTTACAACATCCTGAGCTTTATTCATGCAATATACAAACTAAAATTAGTCTTGAGACGAATTGTATTTTTATGGAAACCGCATACTTATATCTCATAACATCTCATTAGTATTAAACTTCTTTTCTCTTAAATATTTTTTATCCCGATACTTTGTTTGCTTTAGAAGCATCACTATAGATTATAAAACTTACTGTATCTCCTTTCAGACAGTCCAACCTATTAGTTCCCATTGAAACTGATTTACTGTATCTTCTTTCATATAGTCCAAACCATTAGTTCCCATTAAAACTTACTTACTGTATCTTTCATATAGCCCAAACTATTAGTTCCCATTAAAACTAACTTACTATATCTTCTTTCATATAGTCCAAACCATTAGTTCCCATTAAAACTTACTTACTGTATCTTTCATATAGCCCAAACTATTAGTTCCCATTAAAACTGACCCACTGTATCTTCTCCCATATAGCTTAAACTATTAGTTCCCATTAAAACTGACCTACTGTATCTTCTCCCATATAACTTAAACTATTAGTTCCCATTAAAACTGACCTACTGTATCTTCTCCCATACTTCTTAAACTATTAGTTCCCATTAAAACTGATCTACTGTATCCTCTCCCATACAGCTTAAACTATTAGTTCCCATTAAAACTGACCTACTGTATCTTCTCCCCTACAGCTTAAACTATTAGTTCCCATTAAAACTGACCTACTGTATCTTCTTTCATACAACCCAAACTATTAGTTCCTATTAACTCTGAAGCAAACACGAAAAATATTTCAAATTATAAATGTTATTATAAGCGAGAAATATTAGTCCAGATTACAATAAAAGAAAAGAAAATTTCCTTAAAGGGGAAAGCGCAGGGGAAAAGCAAACGGGGTATTTCCCCTTTTACCCGAATCAAATCTGGACGTATTCATGATTTCCAAGTGAACTTGAAACTTTCGAGGAATCAGTTCGTGCCTCGAATCCGTCTTCGGGCTTGAATTTGACGCTGGACCCTTCTCTACTTTTCCTTTCCTTCAAAT
>NC_090766.1:47471656-47476656 GCF_036898095.1 Palaemon carinicauda | reverse complement strand
TCTCTTGCTTGAGGGTACACTCGGGAACACTATTCTATCTAATTTCTCTTCCTCTTGTTTTGTTAAAGATTTTATAGTTTATATAGGAAATATTTATTTTAATGTTATTATTGTTCTTGGAATATTTTATTTTTCCTTATTCCCTTTCCTCTCTGGGCTATTCCCTTGTTGGGGCCCCTGGGCTTTTAGCATCCTGCTTTTTCAACTAGGGTTGTAGCTTAGCAAGTAATAATATATATACATATATATATATATATATATATATATATATATATATATATATATATATATATATATATATACACATATATGTATGCATATATATACGTATATATATATATATATATATATATATATATATATATATATATATATATATATGCATATATATGTATATATGTATACAGTATATGTATATATATATATATGTATATATTTATGTATATTTATGCATATACTGTATATATGTATATATATACATATATATATGCTTATATATATGTATATATATACATATGTATGCATATATATGTATATATATGCATATATATGTATACATATGTGTATATATATATATATATATATATATATATATATATATATATATGTGTGTGTGTGTGTGTGTGTGTGTGATTCTCATACCAGCATAAGGAAGTGTGCGCTGGTATAATGCCTGCTTAATGTAATGAAGTCTCTAAGCTGCAACAGTATAACGTTTTATTGTTAATATTGGATTTTTAAGGAATTCTAATCATAAAATTGCTTTTTTGTTATATTTACAAAAATTATCCAATAAAAGATGTTGATAAAATTAGACAATTTGTGATATGTTAGTGAGATGGACATATGTTTCTAAGAGAGTCAGTCATCCACTACTCCATTGACTAATGTTTTGTGATATTTAGATTATGTTCACGGAGTAAAGAAAATAAGTAATTTCAAAATGAACCAAATCACTGATCGGTAACTCCAGTGAATTATAATTCCTCCAAAGGTTGGGCATGAAATTACAGAGGACTCTAGTTGAAATCTTCCATGTATGAAGCCTGTAGGATGCTGAAATGAAAAGTATGTTATCTAGGGAGGGAAGGATTAATACAGTGATGGCGATATCATTTCAAAAGAACTGCTTGCAGTAAACCTTAGGGGTCCGATGTTAAATGCAATGGGTCACAAGTGGCTTAGAGTCTTAGACAATAGCATGAACAGTCAGTTTTCTGGTTAGGTGTTTGTATAGTGGTAATAAGGATCTTACTCAAAACATAAACAAAACTATAAGGGCATTCAGCAGAGTGCAGACCTTCGCCACGGCGGCGTATTTTTCCACCTTTTTGCTCGACCTTGACCTTTGACTTTAACATGTATTAATTGATGTGGATTTTGATACACTCAAATATGTACCAAGTTTGTTTTCTCTGTGACAACGATGTCCAGACTTATGGCTGATTACGTGACGTGAATTAGACATTTTGTTTGACCTTGATCTTTGACCTTGACCTTCCAAAATTTAATAATTTTTCAACTTTTTACATGACAGTTAATCCCTGCAAGTTTCATTACTCTACGATTAAAATTTTTTTCCTGTAAGCTGTTCACAAACGCACACACACACATGCAGCGGGGCGGGTAAAACATAACCTCCTTCCAACTTCATTGGCGGAGGTAAAGATATTGATGACTGAAAATTCAACAGCACATCTAATTCAGCTCCCCTCATCACAAACTCATACGTGTGTTCAGATTTTAAAGATTGTGCATCTACGCATTTTTTACATTTCTATGATAAAGTGCCGGGATAAAGTAGAAAGACTATGATATTAAAGTAATGTTAGACGAAATGTTCTAATAAAATTTACTTTCGATAAGAATGCACGCCAGGAAAGCGAATTCCGGCCAACCGAATTTGAATCTGGTCGCAGTTATGAATTCGGACCGATCTTGGATTTTCGAGGTATTACTCTCCTGTTCGAATCGCGTTCATGGGTGAATTCCTGCCAGAATCTTTGGATTGGAACCTTTATCCTCTGGAAAGGGATGGGGAATGGGGAGGGGTGGGGATTTAGTAGGGGGTTTGATCCCCTCCCCCATTTCTTTTGAGGATTCTTTTCCTCCCGATCTCTTCCACTGACCTGTTCGGAGATCCGACTGTCTGCTTATAAATCCATTTGGTCTTGGCATCACGTGGATCTCTTGTGATGCGTTGTCGCCGTGATCTGGAGGAGAAGATTTTGACTCGGGAATAAAGCGGCATCTGGCTGACAAATATTAATATCGAGAAGGAAGAGGAAGGGGAAGGGAGAGCGTCCGTTTGCCTAGGGATGAATGTTATTCATTGGGGAAATGAAATTCTGAAGAAGGTTGAATGAAAGGGGATTTTAATACATGTATGTCATTGTATTTATGTCTGCGATAGTTCCATTTTCAGCTTATGGTAATTTATTAAGATTGTCGTTAGCAGTTCATTGAGTATGAAGTTGAGGAGAATAAAATGTATTATTACAACTCGAGAAAACTGAATGCGTATTCTTCAGTTCAAATGGCTTCTTGAATTATCAAATTCTCCACTAAGTTATTCAGTCTGACTAATTCAAAAAACAGGTTTCATAATATATGAAATATGGATATATTGCCGCAACAAGAGTTTGCTAGTTTCACTATCGTGGCCTGGCAACCTAACGTAAAGAAATTGAACGTAAACTGTTAAAAAGGGTAAAAATCCTGGAATAAATGTTGCTAGGCATTTGCCGTTTTAAAAACGGATATATTGACGTTAAGAAATAATATTATGGTCACCAACCCGTAAAAGATAACAAAGTATGGTAAAATTACGGTCGCTTGTATATTACTGAAATACGGCTGAGAACAGTTCGTTTTTACGTAGAATTTCCTATTAAAATTACGGTTTTTTTAACAGTGTACTAAGAAACGATAAGTTTCCAGGAGACGATAATGAAACCCTCAGAGTCATTACCTAATGCTATAGGGAATCCTACGTCGGCCGTTAAAAAAAAGGAAAATTATGATATAAAAATATTTTTTCGTACTAGGAATACATTACATAGAGCTGCTGAGTCTCATCGTGTCTCTCTCTCTCTCTCTCTCTCTCTCTCTCTCTCTCTCTCTCTCTCTCTCTCTCTCTCTCTCTCTCTCTCTTTTATTTTAAAGAAGCTGGCGGTCTATTACAGTTATTATTCTTGATGTGGATATCAGTCTCTGGCACCGACGTTTAGTTAGTTCTTTGTGCATATTGCATAAGATTTTTCATAATTCAGATCATACATTGAACTCAGATCTTCGCAGATTGTACCATACTGTACGTAGTACTATGATAAATTATTTTAGTGAGGCAGATTTGCACAGACTCGCATGAGTGCCCTTTTAGCTCGGAGAAGTTTCCTGCTCGCTGATTGGTTGGACAAGATTATTCTAACCAATCATATAGCAGGAAACTTTTCCGAGCCAAGAGGGCACCGCGGCGAGTCAGTGCAAATGCGCCTCATTAAAAAAAATTGAGTATAGATACGCATTTAATTCTAACTGCAATGCCTTATCCATCATAAAGCTCAATAATACATTATTCTAGAGCTTTTTTTCCTGCTGTAAACAGATTATGTAATGATCTTCCTAACGAGGGAGTTGAATCACTGGAATTTCAGAAGTTCAAGCTTTTTGTAAAATCTTTTCTACTGAGCATTATTGACATAAGACTCGTTTAATATTTCATATTTTATATTTTATTTTAAGGCTGTCGCTGATCCTGAAATATCTCATATTTTTTATTCATTACTTATATAAACATTATTTTCTATTCCTTTATTTATTTCCTTTCCTCACTAGGCTGCTTCCCCGTTTGCAACGCTTGGGTTTGTAGCATCCTGCTTTTTTAATCAGTGTTGCATCTTGGATAATAATAATAATAATAATAATAATAATAATAATAATAATAATAATAATAATAATAATAATAATAATAATATGAAAGCCAAGTCTCCTTCTCGACCATTTTCAAATATAATCCACAAAGTATAAATCTAAAGGGGAAACCCAAACTGGAAAATTAATTTCGTCCCCTCTAAATCACAGGAAACTCCTTCACTCTCATCATCATTGGCTTATATGCTTTATGAATAAAATGAATTATTAAGGTCATGAAGTTTCCCCTATTTATGGAAAATCAGATATTTGCCCAGTGTCAAATTCAATAAACTATTAATATTCGTTTCGTATCTTGGCTCAAAAAGATCTGAAGTGAATAGATACAATCCAATTCTGAGTTTATTAATGATTAATATTCTTCTAAGTTTTTTTTTTAATTGAGTGAAGCAGGGAAGTTGATAGATTAATAAATAGATGGAATATTTGTATTTATCAAAAACGTTTTAGAAATAAAGTGGATTTTTCTCATGTACCTTATAATAATAATAATAATAATAATAATAATAATAATAATAATAATAATAATAATAATAATAATAATAATTAGTTTTTTCATATGATATAAAATTTGAGAGTTGTATTTATTTTATTTAAAATTTGAGAGTTTTATTTATTTTATTTAAAATTTTAGAGTTGTATTTATTTTATTCATTAATAGCCAAGCTGCAACCCTAGTTGGAAAAGCGGGAGGCTTTAAGCCCAAAGCCTTCAACAGCGAAAAATTGCCCAGTGAGGAAAAGAAACAAGGAGATAAACTACAAGAGAAGTAATGAACAATTGAAATAAAACTAAGTCTCTTCTAGATAAAAAAAAAAATTGGAACGAATATACAAAATCGTTAGGCAAAGAGAGTCTAACAGATCATTTATTCAAATGATTTGATATTGAATTTCTCATTCATTTCCCTGTTTGCAAGGGAATGAATCATAGCTCAGGGCATCGCAATAATGCAGACCTTCGAAGTAATTTGATTTTAATAAAAACCCTTTATCCTCGAATCTAAGTTGCAATTATTAATATCAAAGATGTTATTGACCTTAAGAAAAGAGGATTCGTTATTTATA
>NC_090766.1:47456656-47469156 GCF_036898095.1 Palaemon carinicauda | reverse complement strand
TATATATATATATATATATATATATATATATATATATATATATATATGAAATTACATATCCGTTATTTGACAGTTAATTTTTGTTTCCTCTTTTATGTAGTAAACCAAATTGGTTTTTAAACTTTCGCATCAAATAGATGACAGAAATAGCATATAGATTTCAAATATTTAACTATATTTCATGGGTATCATTTTATTTTAGGGACGTTTTTTGGGGGTTTGGTAATGTTTCAAAAAATACTCTGGACTTTGCTACTTCAAGATTTATTTTAAGCTATTTTTATATGATTATAAACAATTATATCTTATATCCAGAATACTAGCTCTCTCTCTCTCTCTCTCTCTCTCTCTCTCTCTCTCTCTCTCTCTCTCTCTCTCTCTCTCTCTCTCTCTCATGAAAACAGCGCAGCCACTCCATTTCTTTATTTCACGTTTGACATCATGAATTATTAATTTCTCGATATGCGAACTGAGAGGCGGCCCCAAGTTTGCTGGCACCCCGGCCGTTTTCCTTCTGAATAATTAACAAGAGTAAACGTGGTGCGACCACAATGCACACCTACCTCGCCACGAGACGAGAAGACCAAGTTGCATGTTGCAATTTTTTTTTCTTGACCATTTCGCCCACCACTGCACTTAAAAGGTTTAAAGGCCGCTCATGAAGGGCAGAGGCAAGGGACAGTAACAATGCCCTGTCAAGCAGGACAATGCCCTAGAGACTGACCATATTGCATATGATCAGTGCCCAAGCCCCCTCTCCACCCAAGCCAGGACCAAGGAGGGCCATGCTGGGGCTAGTGAGGACCCAGCAGATAGACCGCTAGGCTCTCCCAAATCCCCTATCCTTAGCTCACAAGGATGGAGAGGTTGCAGCGACCAACGGAACTAACGAGTCTGAGCGGGACTTGAACCCCAGTCTGGCAATCACCAGGCAAGGACGCTACCTCCAGGCCACAACTGCACATGATTGACTTCATTCATTCTTCGCTTCTTAAAATGTCGTCCTGGTTTCTTTCTTTCTCTTTGTGCCATTACGGTTCTATTTCTAGTATTGGAACGGATTTATTAATTTATGCCATTTCCTCTATCAGTTGGGACCGGAAAGGTAATTCAGCACTAAGGTACAAGCCTTCAGTTTTGATAAAAAGTAAAAATCTGAAGAGAGTTTAGTTACACAGATCCAAGAAAGAAAGCTGGAACGGAATAAAGTAGAAGACTAGAAATCAGGTGCAGTTTTTGATAGCACAATAGGGATGCTTCGGATGCCCTTCAGTAAAACCTACATTGCCGCACGGGGGAAGCATTGATGTCACTACCTACCCACTCCTACCCCCGCCCTTAAGGATCGTCATTATTATTGCAATCAAAAGAATCATTAACGAGCTGGGAAGAAAATTAGGTAATTAATTTGTTAAGCATTATAAATTAAAAAGAAGGGGCATAATGACATCCTAATGGTTTTCTAAGTCTTGTTGTGACCTCTGAACTCTTAAGATTTGTTTGCTGTCTTACGATTTATACCCAACCAAGTACCGACTGCATCCAATCGTTTTTAACTTCGACAAACGCCCTACGGGTGCTGGCATTTTTTTATCTACTCTCTCTCTCCCACCAGAATATTCCTTACTTTAAACAGGAAGGGGTCATACCTCTAAATTTCCTCTTCCCTTTTCATCTCACATTATGGCTTTCCCATTTTTCAGAGAGAAAAATCTTTGGAAAAATGATAGAAAACCGAATAATTGAAAGTTTCCCTGTTCGCTATCGGTTACATAATTTGCTTTGAGAGAGAGAGAGAGAGAGAGAGAGAGAGAGAGAGAGAGAGAGAGAGAGAGAGAGAGAGAGAGAGAGAGAGAGAGAGAGCTCTCCATGGTATATTAGAGAATGCTATTATCCTGAATAGCACTCTCAGTGGCTTGCACGTGGGTTTGATATTGTCTGCCTATTCTAACGCATCAATCACGAACATATTATTCAACCATGTTAATGGTGATCCGGTAATTATGTAGGATTAGTTACGTCCTCCGACAACATCATTACAGGGGATCAGAGTCATAATGATGCCTGCAGAAGATTACATGATTGCTATTAAAGTTTCTTTGACAAATTGGTTTCATAAGAGATAATGAGCATCATCATTTAATGGCCATGTCAACAAAAATCCGATCTTGGAAGAGATCCTGACAAATTCTCTGTAATGCTAGCTACACAGAAAAGCAACATGCCCGTTTTAGCTGCAGCGCGGGAAAGCAATATGCCAGTTTTAGCTGCAGCACGGAAAAGCAACATGCCCGTTTTAGATGCAGCACAGAAAAGCAATATGCCCGTTTTAGCTGCAGCACAGAAAAGCAATATGCCTGTTTTAGCTGCAGCGCAGAAAAGCAATATGCCCGTTTTAGCTGCAGCGCAGAAAAGCAATATGCCCGTTTTAGCTGCAGCGCAGAAAAGCAATATGCCCGTTTTAGCTGCAGCGCAGAAAAGCAGTATGCCCGTTTTAGCTGCAGCGCAGAAAAGCAATATGCCCGTTTTAGCTGCAGCGCAGAAAAGCAATATGCCCGTTTTAGCTGCAGCGCAGAAAAGCAATATGCCCGTTTTAGCCGCAGCGCAGAAAAGCAATATGCCCTTTTTAGCTGCAGCGCAGAAAAGCAATATGCCCGTTTTAGCCGCAGCGCAGAAAAGCAATATGCCCGTTTTAGCCGCAGCGCAGAAAAGCAATATGCCCGTTTTAGCCGCAGCGCAGAAAAGCAATATGCCCGTTTTAGCTGCAGCGCAGAAAAGCAATATGCCCGTTTTAGCCGCAGCGCAGAAAAGCAATATGCCCGTTTTAGCCGCAGCGCAGAAAAGCAATATGCCCGTTTTAGCCGCAGCGCAGAAAAGCAATATGCCCGTTTTAGCCGCAGCGCAGAAAAGCAATATGCCCGTTTTAGCCGCAGCGCAGAAAAGCAATATGCCCGTTTTAGCCGCAGCGCAGAAAAGCAATATGCCCGTTTTAGCCGCAGCGCAGAAAAGCAATATGCCCGTTTTAGCCGCAGCGCAGAAAAGCAATATGCCCGTTTTAGCCGCAGCGCAGAAAAGCAATATGCCCGTTTTAGCCGCAGCGCAGAAAAGCAATATGCCCGTTTTAGCTGCAGCGCAGAAAAGCATTATGCTCATTTTAGCCGCAGCGCAGAAAAGCAATATGCCCGTTTTAGCTGCAGCGCAGAAAAGCAATATGCCCGTTTTAGCTGCAGCGCAGAAAAGCAATATGCCTGTTTTAGCTGCAGCGCAGAAAAGCAATATGCCCGTTTTAGCTGCAGCGCAGAAAAGCAATATGCCCGTTTTAGCTGCAGCGCAGAAAAGCAATATGCCCGTTTTAGCTGCAGCGCAGAAAAGCAATATGCCCGTTTTAGCTGCAGCGCAGAAAAGTAATATGCCCGTTTTAGCTGCAGCACAGAAAAGCAATATGCCCGTTTTAGCTGCAGCATAGAAAGAACCAAAGAAATATGCACAACGGAAAGAAGCAAAGGACCTCATTTATCTTGTATCTTTCATCTTCAACACAGAAATAAGCAAAGGTATCTTTTATCTGCACAATAGGAAGCAGTAGAGGGCTTCTTTTATCAACAGCATAGGAAAAAACAATTAACTTCTTTTATAATTGACATAGTAAAAAAACAGGCGTCTTTTATCTGCAGCACAGAAGGAAAAAAGAAACATCTATTATCTGCAGCACAGAAGGAAAAAAAGAAGCCTCTATTATCTGCAGCACAGAAGGAAAAAAAGAAGCCTCTATTATCTGCAGCACAGAAAGAAAAAAAGAAGCCTCTATTATCTGCAGCATAGAAGGAAAAAAGGAGCCTCTTTTATCTACAGCACAGAAGGAAAAAAGAACCCTCTTTTATCTGCACCACAGAAGGAAAAAAAGAAGCCTCTATTATCTGCAGCACAGAAGGAAAAAAGGAGCCTCTTTTATCTGCAGCATAGAAGGAAAAAAGGAGCCTCTTTTATCTGCAGCACAGAAGGAAAAAAGAACCCTCTTTTATCTGCAGCATAGAAGGAAAAAAAGAAGCCTCTATTATCTGCAGCACAGAAGGAAAAAAGGAGCCTCTTTTATCTGCAGCATAAAAGGAAAAAGGGAGCCTCTTTTATCTGCAGCATAGAAGGAAAAAGGGAGCCTCTTTTATCTGCAGCACAGAAGGAAAAAAGGATTCTATTTTATCTGCAGCACAGAAGGAAAAAAAGAAGCCTCTATTATCTGCAGCACAGAAGGAAAAAAAGAAGCCTCTATTATCTGCAGCACAGAAGGAAAAAAAGAAGCCTCTATTATCTGCAGCACAGAAGGAAAAAAAGAAGCCTCTATTATCTGCAGCATAGAAGGGAAAAAGGAGCCTCTTTTATCTGCAGCACAGAAGGAAAAAAGAACCCTCTTTTATCTGCAGCATAGAAGGTAAAAAGAAGACTTTTATCTGCAGCACAGAAGAAAAAAAGAAGTCTTTTATCTGCAGCACAGAAGGAAAAAAGAAGCATCTTTTATCTGCAGCACAGAAGGAAAAAAAGAAGCCTCTATTATCTGCAGCACAGAAAGAAAAAAGGAGCCTCTTTTATCTGCAGCATAGAAGGTAAAAAGAAGACTTTTATCTGCAGCACAGAAGAAAAAAAGAAGTCTTTTATCTGCAGCACAGAAGGAAAAAAGAAGCATCTTTTATCTGCAGCACAGAAGGAAAAAAAGAAGCCTTTATTATCTGCAGCACAGAAAGAAAAAAGGAGCCTCTTTTATCTGCAGCACAGAAGGAAAATAGAAGTCTTTTATCTGCTGCACAGAAGGAAAAAAGAAGCATCTTTAATCTGCACCACAGAAGGAAGAAAAAGCCTCTTTCATCTGCAGCACAGGAGGAAAAAAGAACTATCTTTTATCTACATCACAGAAGGAAAAAAGAAGCATCTTTCATATGCAGCACAGAAGGAAAAAAGAAGTCTTTCATCTACAGCACAGAAGGAAAAAAGAAGTCTTTTATCTACAGTACAGGAGGAAAAAAGAAGCATCATTTATCTGCACCACGGAAGGGAAAAAAAGCCTTTTATCTGCAGCACAGAAGGAAAAAAGAAGTCTTTTATCTGCAGCACAGAAGGAAAAAAGAAGCATCTTTCATCTGCAGCATAGAAGGAGAAAAGAAGGCTTTTATCTACAGCACAGAAGGAAAAAAGAAGTCTTTTATCTGCAGCACAGAAGGAAAAAAGAAGTCTTTTATCTGTACCACAGAAGGATAAAAGAAGCATCTTTTATCTACACCACAGAAGGAAAAAAGAAGTCTTTTATATGCAGCACAGAGGGAAAAAAGAAGTCTCTTATCTGCAGCACAGAAGAAAAAAAGAAGCATCTTTTATCTGCACCACAGAAGGAAGAAGAAGCCTCTTTTATCTGCAGCACAGGAGGAAAAAAGAAATCTTTTATCTGCAGCACAGAAGGAAAAAAGAAGCATCTTTCATTTGCAGCACAGAAGGAAAAAAGAAGTCTTTTATCTACAGCACAGAAGGAAAAAAGAAGTCTTTTATCTGTAGCACAGAAGGAAAAAAGAAGTATCTTTTATATGCAGTACAGAAGGAACAAAGAACCCTCTTTTATCTGCAGCACAGAAGGAAAAAAGAAGTCTTTTATATGCAGCACAGAAGGAAAAATGAAGTCTTTTATCTGCAGCACAGGAGGAAAAAAGAAGTATCTTTTATCCACACAACAGAAGAAAAAAAAGCCTCTTTTATCTGCAGCACTGAAGGAAAAATATCCCTCTTTTATCTACAACACACAAGGAAAAAAGAAGCCTCTTTTATCTGCAGCACAGACGGAAGCAAAGAACCCCTTTAATCTTTGGCATAGAAAAAGCAACGGGCCTCTTTTATCTGCAGTATAGAAAGAAGAAAGGAATCCCTTTTATCTTTGGCATAGAAAAAGCAACGAGTCTCTTTTATCTGCAGTATAGAAAGAAGAAAAGAATCCCTTTTATTTTTGGCAGAGAAAAAGCATCGAGCCTTTTTTATCTGCTGCATAGAGAGAAAAATGAATCCTTTTTTATCTTTGTCATAAAAAAGGCAACGGAATTATTTTATATGCAGCATAAAAAGACGCAAAGTAACCCTTTTTATCTTTTGCATAGAAAAAGCAACGAGTCTCTTTTATCTGCAGTATAGAAAGAAGAAAGGAATCCCTTTTATCTTTGGCATAGAAAAAGCAACGAGTCTCTTTTATCTGCAGTATAGTAAGAAGAAAGGAATACCTTTTATCTTTGTTATAGAAAAAGCATCGGGCCTCTTTTATCTGCAGCACGGAAAGAAGAAAAGAATCCCTTTTATTTTTGGCAGAGAAAAGGCAACTAGCCTCTTTTATCTGCAATATAAAAAGAAGAAATGAATCCTTTTTATCTTTGGCATAGAAAAAGCTATGGGACTCTTTTATATGCAGCACAGAAAGACGCAAAGAATGCCTTTTATCTTTGGCATAGAGAAAGCAACGAGCCTCTTTTATCTGCAGCACAGAAAGAAGCAAAGAATCCCTTTTATCTTTGGCATACAAAAAGCATCGAGCCTATTTTATCTGCAGTATTAAAAGAAGAAAGGAATCCCTTTTATTTTTGGCATAGACAAAGCAACGAGTCTCTTTTTTTATCTGCAGCACATAAAGAAGCAAAGAACATAATTAACATTGGCACAAATAGACAGGTTATCTTTTATCTGCAGTATGGGAAGAAACAAGTGGCTACTTCAATATTTGTCACAGATGGGATCAATCTCTCGTATTGGCAGCTCAGAAAGAAGAGAAGAGCATTTTTTTTTTATGGAACACAGAAAGAAACAAAGGGACACTTTATCAGCAAAACACTTGTTCTCAAGATTATTGTTTCATGGTTAGATACAAGACATTAATAAGGCATTCATGATAAAATAAACTCAATCGATAATACAAATTGCCATAAAGTTGGTATTCAAATCATAAGCTTTCATCAGAAAAAAAGAATATTGTAAATCATATTATTGTCTTTGTAAAGTTATTTTCATAACAAAAAACAAATATTAATTTGTCAAAAGTATTTATAGTAAAATTGGTGCTATGAGCCACAACAGCGCACTGGTAATTTGGCTTTATGTGTCTCTTTGTGTTGGAATTAATTTAGTTTATCAAACACAATAAATCGAAAGAAAAAAACTTATGTATCCTAGCAATGTATATTGAGAGAGAGAGAGAGAGAGAGAGAGAGAGAGAGAGAGAGAGAGAGAGAGAGAGAGAGAGAGAGAGTGTTTACTGCCGGTTAATACTCTTAAAAATAAAATGAATAACTCGTACCTGAGGCACATGAAAAAGTATTAATTTAAATCCTCAGGTTCTCACAAAAAAAAAAAAAAAAATAAATAAATAAATAATTGAAGAGGCTATACTCATTTTCATTATCAATTTCTAAAGATGTTTAGCGGATACAAAAACTTCAGTTGTTCAGTTTCATTGTATTATCTAAACGGGAAGATATTCAAGAATTAATAAGAAAACTTAATCATCATGAAGCCTACCAATGTTATATCCACCAAGACCTCTGTTGCACAAAATACACTTAAAGGTTTAAAGGTCGCTCATGAATAAATGGCAGAGGCAAGGGACAGAACAATGTCCTAGAGTCTGTTATATATACACATACATATGATCAGCACACAAGCCACCCCCCCCCCCCCCCCCGTCATGAAGTTAGGACCGAGGAGGGCCAGGCAATGGCTGCTGATGACTCGTCAGGTAGACCTATGCCTACTTCAAATCCCGCATCCATAGCTCACAAGGATGGTGAGGTTCCAGACGCTGTTGGAAAATATCGATCTTGAACGTGTTTCGAACTTTCGTCTAGCAAATTACCAGACAGGAACGTTTCCGATAGGCTAATTATTTTTCTAATATTACAAGGGGGGTATTAAATGGCCCAGTGAGTAAAATTCGACTAAGTAGGCTATTAGATAGTCACGAAAGACTTGAATATCATCCCCAATACTCATTTATACTCCCAAATAACTAATCTATAACACATCCCACCAACGACACTCGCATTTTCAAAACCGGTCCGACCTTTCCAATTCTTCTCAAATACTCTCAACATTCCGATGATATTCAGCATCTTCGTTTTCATTCTGGGCCAGAGATGAGGCGTGGTTGGGGGGAGGGGGGTGATGTGTGTTTTGGCCCATCTAATGCGTGTTTGCGTTGCTACGTAAACTTTAAATTAACCAATCTCTTTAGCATCCTGTCGCTGCTTATTACCATATGGAAGAGACAGGTAATTAACAACGAAGTCAAATAGAACCAGCCACGAACTTTCCGTACTTCGAAAGTTGTTGGGGCGTGACTGTGGCTGCATAAACATATACCAATAAATCGCAACCTTTTGTCTACCATTCTCTCTCTCTCTCTCTCTCTCTCTCTCTCTCTCTCTCTCTCTCTCTCTCTCTCTCTCTCTCTCTCTCTCTCTGAAAACATATAGGACATTTCCTGATCACTATTTTTTTCCTTTCACTAAAAAGAACGTTAACCTTTTAACATATCTTTTTCTAAAAAGTGTGAAAGTATTCAAGCTTTTTGTAATAGCAAAAAGTTTAGAATATTAAATTTTCTCTTTTTAAGAACTTTTGAAATATTTATATTTTTTATAGGAAATTTTTGTTTTTCATACATCATCTGCTTAAAAACTCCATTTTCTATACGTAAGCATTGGAAGAAAAATACACCTACACACCAATAAAAAGTTAGAGTGTAAAAGACTGATATTTACAAAATATTATTTGACCTATTTAAAGTTAACCTTTGTTTTAAGTTGATCTACGGAACATTTTCAAATGCATTTCAAAAAGCTATTTGAGTTTTATATATAATGATCGTTGGCCTTAGAAAATTATGAAATATATTCTGAAATTATCGGTCAAAACGATCCATTTTCTGTGCAGATGAGCAACATGAGCAACGGTAACCTCATTAATTGTAATAATCGTCGTATTGCTCAGTTCATAAATATACTTTTCATACCAACATATGTAAGACCATAATAATAGTAGTAGTAGTAGTAGTAGTAGTAGTAGTAGTAGTAGTAGTAGTAGTAGTAGTAGTAGTAGTTAAATCTTCAACATATTAAAGGTAAGAAATCTAAGAGAACGAAAAAAGTTCACACAAATTCTAAACATACTAATAAGTTGAGAAGTAAGATACTCTCTTTCTCTCTCTCTCTCTCTCTCTCTCTCTCTCTCTCTCTCTCTCTCTCTCTCTCTCTCTCTCTCTCTCTCTCTCAAGAAGTTTAGAAAGAGAGAGAGTAATTTCCCCAAAAAAATCCCTGGAGGAGTAAATGCCTCTTAACTTGTGAGTACCAACTGCATGATTTTAGAGGGTCATTATATTCACGCCAAATAAAAGTTTCTATGGCAACTCCTAACTGCGCCGTTACCAAGGGACTGGAAAAGTTAACGAGACGGTAAGGATGAGCGATGAATATAGGTGAAAAAAGGAAAAATAAGTTACATAGGCTAGGCCCTACCTAAGCAAGGTGACGGCTTTCTTGATTGAAGATGACAGATAGACTGTAAAGTGTCCCTGTGAGAGCAAATAACCTGTGTTTACTGAATGTTGAACTACCAACAGAAAAAATTCAACCAGCAAATGTTTCAAAGGTAGTTCTTTTTAATGTATTGAAAACCAAAATCCCATACGATCCGAAAATATGAACAACAGTGTTGATAATCATCGAAGTACACTGATATATTATTTACGTTAAAATAACTATGACGATGAAATAATCAAAGGAAATAAGATGACATCTCTCTTAACGAGATGGCACACGAGTGAACATCCCAAGGATGAAAGACGAGTTCCTTGAAAGAATCCTTTGCACTGGAAAAGATGCAACTCGTCCTGATTAATTTGAAATTCATTTTTAGTTGGAAATTGCTCTACATCCCATAAGGAGATTCGCCTGTGAAGTGACTCGAAGCTAAGGAGATGTATTGGTGAAAGATAATGCTATGTTAACTCGGCTCACAGCTAGGTAGTTTGCAAGGGACCTCTAGAAATAAGAGAATCCTTCTTGCTGAATATCTTTAACCTCGTTTTACGATTTAAGAGAATCCTTCTTGCTGAATATCTTTAACCTTGTTTTAACGATTGATTATCTTCTCTAAGATATGAATACATATGGAAGTGTAGATGTAAATGGTGTCTTTTTTTTTTCTTTATAAAGACTGCTGATTTATTAGCTCCGAAGTTGTCTGTTATTTTTCGCATGTTAGCAAGAAGAGGTTCATTTTGCACTTCCTGGAGAATTGGTAATTTTACATCTAGCCCTGCTGATATTATCCAAAGTTTTTGAACGTCTTGTGGTAAAACGTCTAAAGAGGTAAGCTGATCGTAATCTGTTCCCAAGTTTGCAATTTGGCTTTTGTAAAGGCCTTGGAGCATACGATTCCTTTTTTACAAATTCCAATGCTGTGCAGCAATCCATTGGTTGTGGTCAGCACGTTCGTATAATTAGCTTTTATTTTAGTGCTGTCTTTGACCGTGTTATTCATGAGGCCCTTGTTTTCAAACTCAAACAATTGGAAATGGGTTGGTCTTTTCTAAGAATCATTATTAAATTTTTAAGTAATAAATTGCTGAGAGTTGTTGTTGATGGGCACCCTAATCAGTTTAGGAATATATCTGGCGTTCCTCAGAGTAATGTACATGGCCCTTACATTTCGTATCGTATGCACATGTGGATTGTCATAGAAAACGAGCTCGTTGCATATGCAGATGATGCTACTCTCTTTGCATTGATTCCATCCCCTGAATGTAGTACTTCGGTTACTGAATCACTTTATAGCGATTTAGTAAAAATGCGTGCATGGTGAAAATTATGGAACATGAAGTTGAACCGTAACAAAACTCAAAGTATTAGTGTAGGTAGGTCGAAAGCAGTGGCTCCTCAACATCCGGATCTCTGCATTGATGTTTCTTTAACGCCATACGAATCCTTTAAATTTTAAGTGTGCTTCTTGACGGCAAACTTACTTTTGAGAGACACATTCGGTCTGTTTCTTCTTCAATTGGCCCAAAAAAAGGCATTTTGAGAGTGTCTTTTAATATTTTCGGTGACCAATCTAGTCTGAGGAGATGTTTTAATTTCTTCATTCTACCTTTTTTTCAAGTAGTGCTCTCTTGTCTGATCTTAAGTTGCTTATTCTTATCTTAATTTATTTGATAGAAACTTGCTATCTAATTAAATTCTTATTCCTGATCTGGATATTAATCTCTGGTATCGTCGTTCAGTTAGTTCATCATGCATAGTGCTAAAGATTTTCCATAATTCTGACCATCCTTCGCATTCAGGTCTTCCCAGACTATACCATCTTGTTCACGAACCTTAGGGGCTCAAAAGTACATTCCTATGGGTACTTAGATGGCTGATAAAAAAAATATTTTAGGTAGTTAAATATGCTGAGAGAGAGAGAGAGAGAGAGAGAGAGAGAGAGAGAGAGAGAGAGAGAGAGAGATGGGATCAAAATTGATTAGAAACCCATTCATTGGGGATCTACACCCTCTCCCAGATATTACGCAAGAAGAATTTTTAAAGAGTTGATGAGCGACTCTTTTGCAGAAAATACATTTGAAACTTTCCCTGACCAAATATTTGCAGAAAATGCATTTGGAACACTTTTCATGAATAAATCTTTTGCAGATAAGGAATTTGAAACACTTTTCCTGAATAAATTTTTTGCAGGAAATGCATTTGAAATACTTTCATGAATAAATCATTTGCAGAAAATACATTCGAAACCCTTTTCATGAATAAATCTTTTGCAGAAAATGTATTTAAAACACTTTTCATGAATAGATCTTTTGCAGAAAATGCATTTAAAACACTTTTCATGAATAAATCTTTTGCAGATAAGGAATTTGAAACATTTTTCACAATAAATGTTTTGCAGAAAATCTTTTTGAAACTTTTCATGAATAAATCTTTTGCAGAAAATGTATTTGAAACACTTTTCATAATAAATCTTTTGCAGAAAATCCATTTGAAACGCTCTCCATGACCATGTTCTGGTCTAAAATCATGCGATTTACCTTATTGTATTTGATATAGTTTTGACATCTATGCTGGTGTTCCTAATGTACGTATCTGTCTTAGCAAGCATTATCAACGCTGTTGAACATGAAGACTAAACATTAATCACGACTTTATGTAGAACATGACCCTTGATTCTGCCTAATAAATGTCCCTCGAATTGAGAAGCTTGTTTTTAACAAAGAGGCAAAGCCTTCTCACTGATGTTCAGTATTGGTTGATTATAGAAATGTTTCACTCCCGAATGTGTAGTGCCATTCTAAAATAATTGGAATATCAATGTTTCATCTCTATAAGGTCATTGAAATTTGAATCATTTGATAATATTCTATGCTATACCATTGTATATTGAGGCAGTCACTAAATTACCATTTTGTTCGACGTCAGATTACTAGGTGTTCCGGTAAA
>NC_090766.1:47422686-47437686 GCF_036898095.1 Palaemon carinicauda | reverse complement strand
ATGCAATATTGGAATATTTGGGAGTATTTTGAATAAAGCAGCGATGGTCGTAACCCTTAATAGGCTTCTGTGAATCTGTAATGACAATCAGATAGGACCCACAAGTGCCGAATAACATGTAAATGTTGACCCCACCAGGTCTGGCGTTGGTCGGCCGTTTTGTAGAATAATACAGTACATCATTATTATGGCAAACAGTAATGGCCCTCTGGACAACAGTGCCACTTTGGGGTGTGAGGGGATACTATGGTCTTGAATGCAAACTAACACCATCGAAGGCTTCAATGTTATCCATTAAAGTCTTTACTTCAGCATCCTACGCTTAGATATTATAGTAAGTACTTGGGCGTGTAATGAAGAGACCTGTGAAAGGATAAGCTAATCCCTTTATATAGTTAAGGATTTATGGAGAGCCATAATGTTACAAAAAAGATTGGGGTTTAACTTAAACAGTGTCGAATGATGGAAAGAATGATCGACTATAGTCCATTTCTTTTAGCGAGACAGATTTGCACCTACCTGCAGCGGTGCCCTTTTAGCTCGGAAAGGTTTCCTGATCGCTGATTGGTTAGAATTATCCCGTCCAACCAATCAGCGATCAGGAGACTTTTCCGAGCTAAAAGGGCACCGCTGCGAGTCGGTGCAAATATGCCTTGCTAAAAGAAATGGACTATAGTGTCTCTCTAATCTATTTAATAAATAGATTTATTCCATCATCCTAAAAACTCTTATACTTTGAGACATTAGGAAAGTCAATAACGTCATCCCAAGAACCCCATCGTTCGAATGGTCAAGAATAGTATTCCAAGTCTACCTGATAAACATCTTTGGCAAAGTGAGTAATACCATGACGTCAGTCTTATTTAGGAAGAATCGTTGGGGGAAGCCAAGAAGTAATTTTTATTTGACTAAACAGAAAATTCAATGTTCAAAGTAAAATTGCTGTCGGCTGTTACAACTTTGGGAAACTCTTTCTCTAATATCCTTATAAAAAATATTTGATGACTGATTTGTTTACGTAACTTGTCACAAGAAGTCAGGAAACTTAAGATAAGTAACATAGAAGAAAGAATTTTGAAATGTGTTATATCCCTACAATACAATTTAGTGAAAACACCAAATAATTCATCTTTTATAAACATGAATATTTACGTAATTTTTATTTGTCTTTATGAGTGCCAACTTACAGAGGCATATACACAATGAACTTAAAATGCTTTTCTCTTGCTTATAGGAGCAACTATAATATGTGGTAATCATGCCCCCCCCCCTCTCTCTCTCTCTCTCTCTCTCTCTCTCTCTCTCTCTCTCTCTCTCTCTCTCTCTCTCTCTCTCTCTCTCTCATTTGGGATTATATATATATATGTATATATATATATATATATATATATATATATATATATATATATATATATATATATATAAAGGGTATTAAGTTGCAGTACAAACAAACATAACATACTGGTTGTAAGTACACGAGAGGCTTACCAGCACCCCATGGCATTCCTCTGTATTGAGAAGCGATGGCAATAAATCATTATTTCTTTACTAGTGTACGCGACCCATCAAAAGTGACGACTAAATAGTTTGATAGATATGCACACAGATTCAACCAATCCTACCCTCTCCCGTTTTACTAACTACAACACGTTATTTTTGGCAATTCGTGGACGATTGTTGTTTTCCAAGTGGTCGCTGTTCAACGTGACAGGAATATATATATATATGTATATATATATATATATATATATATATATATATATATATATATATATATATATATATGATGTGCTTGTGTAAAACACGACACTTTCTCATTATTAAATAGGGTACATGATGCAGCAATTTCATATATATGTATATATATATATATATATATATATATATATATATATATATATATATATATTTTAAATATATGCGTATATATATATATATATATATATATATATATATATATATATAGTGCGTATATATATAATATATATATATATATATATATATATATATATATATATTATATATATATATATATACATATATATATACCTATATATATATATATATATATATATATATATATATATATATATATATATATATATATAGGTATATATATATATATATATATATATATATATATATATATATACATATATGTATATATATATATCCTTTCTGAGTGGCCAAGCCTTAACGTGGTGAAAGGGTGTGTATTGCCATGATTGGCATAGCTGTACTAGTCAAGGCCACCTATACTAGGTTGGTTTGTGAGTGAGTGAGTAATCAGACGAAAATCTCCGACCATCACCAATCTACAGTGACCAGCATGATGATGGAATCTGGCCAAACCCCAGCTATGTCTGAGGCCTTTGTCCTGCAGTGAACTAGAAATAGCTGTCTTTGCAGCTGTGTTATATATATATATATATATATATATATATATATATATATATATATATATAATATATATATATATATATATATATATATATATATATATATATATATATATATATATATATATATATATATATATATATATATATATATATATATATATATATATATATACTGTATATATGTATTGTGGGGTCGCTGTAAACAGAGGCTTCAACTGAACGTGTCCTCTTTCATCTGGGTTCAAGAAGCCAACTAAAAATCAAATCAGATATGTTACAGTATTACTGATATGTTAAACAACTTGAGCTTTTCGGTTCATGAGTTCAGAAATAACATATATCAACAACCTTCATATTTTCATTGATGATTTATTTGAAGACTCTTTTCGAGATCAGGCTGACTTGATTTATGACTGATGACTGATGGACTTAGGCCTAATAGGCTGTTGTAATTCCACAGGCTGAAATATAAAGAAATGGAAATTGAAAATAAAACTATTTTTTAATGCTTTGTGATGTATTTTATTTTTATTTTTAAAAGATTAGATGGGATATGCTTAAGGCATTACCAAAGGTCCTTTGCAGTGTTCCTTTTGGCTGCACCCACTTTATAGCCCTTAATTCTATTTCCGTTCCAGAATCTATTTAAAGTTTTTTTTCTACCCCCCCCCCCATCCACCCAGCCATCCATTTCTACTTTAACACTGAATGGCTTCCTCGGCCCCAGGGATACACACGAAACGATAAAGATTCTCGATTTTAAATACACAATTAGAATTCAAAGGTTAGAATTTGAAAGCAACTTGATTTTCGTCATGGCGTTTTAAAGTTCAGACTCCAGACAGACCGCTCGCCTTTCATATGTACAGAAAGAAATTTACACTAACTATTCAAACTGTAGACCAATATTTAACTTAGGGAAAAAGAACGTTTTCAATCAAATTTCTCAAAATTCCTGTTCTTCTTTACTCGGAACCGCACGGAACGAAAAATGATTTACCCAATTACCGTTGACTGATTCTCAGAGTCGCTAGCATTGTTTGCGTCAATCGTTACATTTATGGAACCTCTCATGCCTTTTATAGCAACTGTAAAGATTGCCTTTCTTTTTAATGCATTTAAAAAAAAAAAAAAAGATAGTCCGAAGTGGGTGTTTTTTTTTTTTTTTTTTTTTTTTTTTTTTTTTTTTTTTTTTTGCCTGTTCTATGTTCCGTTAAAATATCGAAATGTTCGCAGTAAGTGGAGTAACTCGATTACAGTCGTTCAGTTTCACAAACGAATTCATGATTTCACTTTTGTCATGTGAGAGATGTAATGTTGAAAAAAGATCGGCAGAGCTTTTGTACCCTCGGAAAAAAAAAAAATATGCTCACATATTCCTGGATTATTCGGCGGATCACTTTCGACTTTTGCAGATTTATTTATGAGTTTATTTATGTGCAATGAATTTGGGGTACAAGGCCCAATGTTGGGACCTGGAAGGCCGTTCCTCTCTGTTGTGAAAGTAGGGAGAACCCTAGGAATTATATTATTATTATTATTATTATTATTATTACTTGCTAAGCTACAACCCTAGTTGGAAAAGCAGTATGCTATAAGCCCAGGGGCCCCAGCAGGGAAAATGGCCCAGTGAGGAAATGAAACAAGGAAAAATAGAATGTTTAAAAAGCGTAATATTAAAATAAATATCTCCTGATTTATTACAATGTCACTTTAAAGAGGTTGGATAATACGATTGTGGTGGCATATTTGAAAAGTCCCTGCATGGCGAGCGCTGGACTGGGGTTGGGGTCACGCTTTAGCTCAATAATTTCTTGTAGTGTCTGCAACCTCACCATCCTTGTTAGCTAAGGATTTGGTGTTTGGGGGAGCCTGTAGATCTACCTGCTGAGTCTTCAGGGGCCATTACCTGGCCCTTCTTGGTCCTAATTTCGATGGAGAGGGGGCTTGGGAGCTGCCATGCTAACTAGGGCATTGTCACTGTCCCCTCGCCTCTGCCATTCATGAGTGGCCTTTAAACCTTTAATGAAGTGGAAAAGCAGTCTAAACAGTCCGAGCAGTTCCAAGCCAAAGGAACACTACAAAAAGGCGTTAAAGAATGCTTACAGTGTACCGCGTAAAGTGCACTGACAGCCCTTCTTTCCTATAATGGTATTTGAATATAATGTCTCTTGGCTTAAAATCATTTACTAAACCAGAAATGAATGCAATATGAAATTCCAAAGTACTATTTTTTTTTTTTTTTTTTTTTTTTTTTTTTTTTTTTTTTTTTTTTTTTTGACCTCGTCAGCCTGATACTTCATACAACATAATGAATTAAGGCTAATGGCCACATTAGTGTCAGAGCTGAACGTTTGAGCAAAAACGTTGATTAGTTGTGGAAATAAAAGTATAAAGCGTAACAGTTTTCAGTAAACAAATGTTTTAGGTGAGGCGTAAATGTTCAAAGTACATTGCCCCTGTTAGGAGCGATTAGCTCTTGTACATACGGTAAAAGTGAAGCGTGAATATATATATATATATATATATATATATATATATATATATATATATATGCCATATATATATATATATATATATATATATATATATATATATATATATATATATATATGCCCGTGTATATGTATATAATTAAAGTACATTATATATACAGTATGTATTCATATATATACATATATATATATATATATATATATATATATATATATATATATATATATATATATATATATGCCCGTTTATATGTATATAAATAAAGTACATTATATATACAGTATGTATTCATATATATACATATATATGTATATTTATATACATATATATATATATATATATATATATATATATATATATATATATATATTAATACATACATACATATACGTATATATTAATACATACATACATATACGTATATATGTAATGCACACACAAATATGTGTGGTTATATGGATGTGTTTTAGCGCGTAATATATATGTGTATATATATATATATATATATATATATATATATATATATATATATATATATATATATATATATATATATATATATATATACAGTATATATATTCTTTATATATATGCACGTGGAAATTAATGTTGAATTAAAGATGAACCCTAATCCATAAAAATTTCCATATCCTCAACCATTTTATACATTTAAAATAATCATCACAAATTCCCTTCACAAAATGCGCCAACCACCTCAATCATGAGGCCACTTTCAGTCATCGTAAAAATTAAAAGTCCGTCAACATTTTTCAATTCATTTCTTACTGCATCCCCCTTAGAACGTGTCCAACCACACTTGATAACTGCGGGATTCTTATCCTTGGATCTGCCATTCATCTAACAGCAGCATCACTTGTGTAGGTCACTTTTATTACCTGATATTGTGATGTTTAACGTCTTTCGCATCATCTCTCTTCTCTGGTTTGCTTCGTGTTGGATCACCCCACTTACTTAGAACGCTGCCTCTTGCCTTAGTTGGCTCAGCACAGCGTATGTTGAGTTGTAGGTACATTCTTCAGCTAGGTTCTTTTGTGAGCAAGTTCGAAAAGAGGGTGAAAATCATCCTGGGTCCCTCTAACACAG
The DNA here is from genome assembly GCF_036898095.1 of Palaemon carinicauda. Taxonomy (NCBI): domain Eukaryota; kingdom Metazoa; phylum Arthropoda; class Malacostraca; order Decapoda; family Palaemonidae; genus Palaemon; species Palaemon carinicauda. The sequence continues at coordinate 47,431,684 of NC_090766.1, read as the reverse complement.
AAGGACGGATAAGATGATGATAAAATGAAAAACCAAGTAGCTACAATTCAGTCACTAAACCCGTTCCTCTTCTGTCCTTGAGATTTTTTTTCTTCATCTTATACCATCCTCATTGGCTGAGCTCAAGAGAGAGAATGACCCTCAGACCTGTTTTAATCATAATTCTTGCTGTACCCCTCAATTTCTGATTATATCATTATACAACTCCTTTCATATATTTAACCGCTTTATCAAAAATGAAATGAAACCACCAGTAATGCATTATGATATCTGTATTTGCTAGATTTTAGTAAACTTTCGCTGGCAGTTCTCTGCTCACGTGAATTATTGACAGAAATCCCAGATGAAAATTCACCATAAACCCCTTGTGCTACTGGCGGATTAACGCACGGACAATGGACTTAAAGAGGCTCTGATGTTATTCTCGAATTTAAGATCCTATAGGGAGAAATGAATCCAGTTGCAGATGTGTATGTCTGGATGCCAAAACTTCAAGTCATTCATTCATTCATTCAGATGTGTAGGGGTGAGTGTCGGTGTTGGGGGTTAATGTGAATCGGTTGAGGGTGTAAACATCAAGGGCTGGGGTTCGATTCCCGCTCAAGCTTAATAGTTTCTTGTAATGGCTGTAACCTCTCCATCCTTGTGAGGTAAGCATGGGAATTTTGAGGGACCCTATATGTCTACCTGCTGGGTCGTCAGCCGCCATTGCCTGGCCCTCCCTGGTCCTCTCTTAGATGGAGAAGGAACTTGGGCTCCTATCTTGCGTAAATATGGTCAGTATCTAGGCAACTGTCCTGCAAGCTAGGGCATTGTCACTGTCCTTTGCCTCTGCCATCAATAAGTGGTCTTTAAACCTTTAAACCTAACGGGGACACCGACATTGTATCGACATATTTTTCCTCTGTTATTTCAAGTATTTATTGGGTTCCAATGTGCTTTAACTCGTCTTCCCTTTCTGATGATGATCTTTTTGGTGTAATTAAATCATGCCACTTAATTTTATTATATGAATTCTAATAAAAAAAAAGTGGTCATGAATATTTTCCTATCTCATATTCATGAATGATTCTTCTGCCAGTAAAGACTTTTAATAATACATATAAAATGCATGAGGTTGTATATGCCATCAACCTCTTGAAAAATATTTTAATAGGAAAATCTTATTTAAGACTTTACCTTTTAAATAAGCTGACTATTGGGTGAAATTAATGAATAAGTGAATAATTCCTTTCATAAAATTGTGTCAGTTAATAGAAAGTAATTTAACCAAATTAAAATGCAAGACTTTCCTTGATCAGAGATTTAGCTGTCTTAATGCAACTGTAATATCTTAGAAAAGTCACAAAAATATATTTGAGATAACAAATTGATATAGGAGGAATTATTTACTAGTTTAATTAAAACAAATATTTTCATGAAAATTTTTGTAAAAAAATCCTAAAATAATTAATTCAGGAGAAAAATTTACACAAAGAAACAAAAACAATAATATCATTAATATTTTCAGGACACATTAAACTGTAAATCTCATGTGTTTTAATGTAACTTAAAAAAAAAAACGTAAACATATTGTTAAGTGATTTTGTAGTATGCGTGGTCAATCGTAGAAAAATATCAACCGTTCATCAATTACTCTCTCTCTCTCTCTCTCTCTCTCTCTCTCTCTCTCTCTCTCTCTCTCTCTCTCTCTCTCTCTCTCTCTCTCTCTCTCTCGTTTGTACCTATTTGTAACATGAAGGGTTCTTGTTACTTATGAAAGAAAACCTTTAAAAGATATATATTAAACACAATATTGTAGTTGCTGAAAAGAAAATGAATAAGTTTTATTAAGAATAAAAACAACGTAAATTGTCTTCCTATATATCTTCAGTTGTCGTAAGTTTTATGATTAACAACTCTGTTACCATATTATTTTACTTTTTAGGACGAGGTTCGGAATCCATGATTAACAGTAAGCTTTTATAGCTGGGTGTCAGGGATTAACTTATTTTTAGAAAATGTTTTTAAGTTATGCTTGAGAACGTATTTTTATATATATAATATTCCCTGCTCCAAGAGGAGGATATTGGTTACTTTAGTTTGATGGTAGAAGGATATTATATTGATATTTTCAAATGTTTTTTCCTAGTGGTGTTTTATATTGAAATACTTTATTATTATTAGTATTATTATTATTATTATTATTATTATTATTATTATTATCAGTAGTAGTAGTAGTAGTAGTAGTAGTAGTAGTAGTAGTAGTAGTAGTAGTTGTTGTTGTTGTTGTTGTTGTTGTTGTAGTAGTAATAGTAGTAGTAGTATTACTTGACATGCAGTCTATCTTATGGACCAGACAGTAGGCATTCGATTTAATAGAGCCTCTACGAGTAATCGAATCAAGAAAGAGACACACATAACATTGTTTCTATAATTTTGTATTTTAATAAAAAGAAAATAAAGTGTTAAAATTTTGCATGAAAATTTACTGTAAACGAGAAACCATTCAACTTTGCCTATTAATTATGTTTAATCACAAAAGGATAGATTATTATGAAGGCAAATCGTTAATGATCTTGAGTTGTCTCATTATCGTAATATATCGGTAAACTGTTAGTCCTTGTCAGTAATCTATCTTAGGTTAAAGTGGCTCTCTCTCTCTCTCTCTCTCTCTCTCTCTCTCTCTCTCTCTCTCTCTCTCTCTCTCTCTCTCACCCAAAGCTGCCATAAGCATATTTTTGTAGTTTAATCCTACCAGCTACACCTGAATTTAATAATATGCGAAATGATCTTTAGTTTTACAGTAGAAATAAAAACTGCCAAATGAAATCAAACAAATGATAATGCCATCACAAGGTCAGTGGTTTTCCTTTCAAAATATTCCACGTGAAGACAAAAAAAAAAAAAAAAAAAAAAAACATTCGAGGAGATAATTGAACACCGAACCCGAATTGAAAGAGACTATCGTAAGGCCAGTCGAAATTCAACCTTATAATGCTTGTTCATTAGTTCGCAATTCCTTTTCACCTATACAAGATCATCTGAAACTTACGAACTGTAATCTATTCAAATGTATCATAAACCACAACTTAAACGAGAATAGACAATAATGAATTACACGAGAACAAACAATGATTTAAGTCACGCTTCAAATCACCTCGACTAGATATTTACTCGTTGAATGCATTTCCTTTGACAAGTACCGAACACCCACAATCGTGCATGCATGCGTGCGTGCGTGCGTGCATTCATTGGTCTGCCGGTCATTCTTTACATATATTGAATAAAGGAGTCATTTTATAGCCGTCGGTCAAACCTCTTGTTGCATTTTACCATTCGGACGGGAAAACCCTTCGGCCGTAACTCGATTCAATAATAGATTCTTTTATCAACAACCCTTTTCTTCGAAGGGTTGCTGTATTGTCGCGTCTCCCCCTCAGATGCAGTTTTTCTCTCTCTCTCTCTCTCTCTCTCTCTCTCTCTCTCTCTCTCTCCTCTCTCTCTCTCTCTCTCTCTCTCTCTCTCTCTCTCAGTTTGGTATAAATGAATCTTTAGATTTTCATTAGAGAAGTCCCTTTCCGTATTCAAAAAAAAAAAAAAAAAAATAACTTTCTAACCACGGTTCTACAAAATATAGATTTTCCTATTTTTTAACAATAGGAAATTTTTAACAGATAATAGTAAAGGAAATCGATAAAAAAAAGAAAACTAAACGGAGACTACAGTACATATTGAAGAATCTAGAAAAGGAGCCTAATCAGACATAGTCATTAATAAAAAATAGTGGGTACTAATCACAAAGACTGATTCACCTGTCGTATTGTTGTGAAAACATAATTAAAATCCATGAATTCCTGAACTATCATGATATCTAGAGTAACGGTGAATTACAAGGGTGAAAAGACTCGCCAGAACGTCAGCCAGGTAAGCCCAAGGCCAATATAGAGGCCTCTATATTGGCCTTGGGTAAGCCTAACTCTCCATCGTAGTAACTTCCCCAGTAAACAATTTACGTAAACTCATGGGCCTAGGAGGGACGCGATCTACTCTCTAGTGCGTTACTGCTCCACTAAGCCTGAATGCTACTAAACAAGCATATTTACTAACTTGCATAAATACAAAGGCTGTCAGAAATCTATAGATACCAGTAAGCTAAACGAGTGACTTCATCCAATATGTGAGGTCACCGTTCGCTACTTGGGAGAAAATGTTCTAAGGACGACACTTAAATTGGGATGGCTTAGAAACTGCTCCGAGTTCTACCCCAACCTCTGTCCCTCTTCCTATCCACAAAAAGGTCCAAATAGTTTATAGGATAAAAGAGAACAGGGAAAATGATGACGAAAGTGTTTTTCGTGTCGAGTCGTTTAAGGTTTATAGGTCATACATGAATAGCAGAGGCAAGGGACAGTGACAATGCCCTAGACTCCCTAGAGAGTGCCCATACATACATATGATCAGCGCCCAAGGCTCCTCTTTACTCAAGCTAGCTAGGGCCAGGCAATGGGTGCTGATGACTCAGCAGGTTGACCATACACCCTATCCTTAGCTCACAAGAATGGTAAAGTTGCAGTTATTTAAAGAAATTTGGCCCTTGAAAATATTTTATACAATGAAATGACACGTCGCAAAAATAAATGAGAAGAAAGATTTATATAATGATCATGAATTGAGAGAGATTTTAATTTCATTTCTCATAAAACCCCTGTATCATTCATTACTTCTCTTTCAATTAATTTATTTCTTTATTTCTTTTCCTCACTGGGGTATTATTTTCTGTCGGAGCCCTTTTCTAACTAGTGCTGTAGCTTAAATAATAATAATAATAATAATAATAATAATAATAATAATAATAATAATAATGATAATAATAATAATAAAAATAATAATAATAATAATCCATTAACATCTGAAATTGATCCTAAAAACCTTCTAATTATTTTGATATCTAATAATTTCATCAGACATTAGCATCCCCTAATCCTTACTCAAAATTTCCCCGAGAAGCTCAAATGTATCACAATTGGCTCAAGGAAACGAAAAAAAGGAAGGGAAGCATGAAGTCATACAGACTAAAGTCTAATGCTTTCATGAACACACTCCCCCTGCACGACGTCCAAACAACCCACAAGCAAGCAATTTGCGCAAGTGCGCGCGCGTTTTCATCCTTCCTTCTTTCCTTATATTGAATAAGCGAGTCCTTTTATTGCAGTCAGTCAGATCTCGTGTTTTTATCCTTTTGATTCGGACGGCAAACCCTTCGGCCGTAACTCCATTCAATAATAGAGTCTTTTATTAACAACCCTTCGCACCGAGGGGCTGCTCCACTGTTGCAACTCCCCCTCAAAGTGCTAGATTTATGTCAAATTCACTTTGGAGTATATGGGTCATGTGATTCTCCTTGTAAAAGAGCCCCGTTAACTGTTGTCAGATGAGAGAGAGAGAGAGAGAGAGAGAGAGAGAGAGAGAGAGAGAGAGTGGTTTTATACTGTATATAAATTGGTGAAAGTATTTTTAACATTATTATTTTCATCGCCAAGAGCATCAAATATTGGTTGCAATGCATTTGACTTTCATTATTATTATTATTATTATTATTATTATTATTATTATTATTATTATTATTATTAATATTATTATTATTATTATTATTATTATTGAAAAAATAACTGAATATCTTTGTGATTAAAATTTAAAGTACATTTCCTATTCTTAGATTTATTTAATAAAAAGAACCTTGTTTTTCCTTTAAATAGGTTATCGTAAAACCTAATAATCTCAAAATATCTTGCTACTTGGCTACAAAATCTATTGAAAATTTAACTTAAAATCAAAGATGCAAGAGTATTTTTTGGACTATCCGAGATAGCCTAAACATGTTTGCATATGATTATAGATTAGATGTTGAGAAAGAGATTAGATTAGATCAGATTGACCTGTGATTCTGCTCAGGTAAATAGATTAGGCCATTGTTTTTGAGTCAGAATTTAGATTGATTACAGATTAATTTTAGGTTGGGAATCAACGGTGTTTTTTTTTTTTTTTTTTTTTTTTTTTTTTTTTTTTTTTTTTTTTTTTTTTTTTAACCAGTCATCTCAGGTGGGATCCCAAATTATGTTTGGCTCTCGAGTCAGATGGAACCCGGCTGAATATGTTGTCGTAACCAATTTTCGATTCATAAATGGAATCTCTCTACAACAGAGGGAATATAATTTAATAAATCAGTCAAATATATAAAATCAAAACCATTTTGTTCTTTCTCTGCCTCGGCTCCCCATTCCACTATTCAATGTCCCTGCAGATTCCAGTTGACTTCCATACTGCCATTGTGGAATTAATTCCAATACCAACCCTCCTCTCTATTCTTCATCTCCCACCCCCTTCCCTCTATTCTTCATCTCCCACCCCCTCCCCTCTATTCATCATCTCCCACGCCCCTTCTATTCGTCATCTCCCAACCCCTCCCCTCTATTCATCATCTCCCACCCCCTTCCCTCTATTCTTCATCTCCACCCCCTCCCCTCTATTCTTCATCTCCCACCCCCTCCCCTCTATTCTTCATCTCCCACCCCCTCCCTTCTATTCGTCATCTCCCACCCCCTCTCCCTATCATCTCCCACCCCCTCCCCTCTATTCTTCATCTCCCACCCCCTCTCCCTATTCATCATCTCCCACCCCCTCCCCTCTATTCTTCATCTCCCACCCCCTCCCTCGATTCTTCATCTCCCACCCCTCCCCCTATTCTTCATCCCCCACCCCTCCCTCTATTCTTCATCTCCCACCCCCTCCCCCTATTCTTCATCAACCACCTCCTCCCCTTATTTTACATTTCCCACTCCTCTCCCTATTCTTCATCTCCCACCCCTCTCCCTAATCTTCATCTCTCACCTCCTCCCCTCTATTCTTCATCTCCCACCCCCTCCCCTCTATTCTTCATCTCCCACCCCCTCTCCCTATTCATCATCTCCCACCCTCTCCCCCTATTCTTCATCTCCCACCCCCTCTCCCTATTCTTCATCTCCCACCCCCTCCCCCTGTTCTTCATCTCCCACCCCCTCTCCCTATTCATCATCTCCCACCCTCTCCCCCTATTCTTCATCTCCCACCCCCTCCCCTCTATTCTTCATCTCCCACCCCCTCTCCCTATTCATCATCTCCCACCCCCTCCCCCTCTATTCTTCATCTCCCACCCCCCTCTCCCTATTCATCATCTCCCACCCCCCCTCCCCCTATTCTTCATCTCCCACCCCCTCCCCTCTATTCTTCATCTCCCACCCCCTCTCCCTATTCATCATCTCCCACCCGCTCCCCTCTATTCTTCATCTCCTACCCCTCTCCCTATTCTTCATCTCCCACCCCCTCCCCCTATTCTGCCTCAACCACCCTCCTCCCCTCTATTCTTCATCTCCCACCCCCTCTCCCTATTCATCATCTCCCACCCCCTCTCCTATTCATCATCTCCCACCCCCTCTCCCTATTCTTCATCTCCCACCCCCTCTCCCTATTCATCCTCTCCCCACCCCCTCCCTTCTATTCTTCATCTCCCACCCCCCTCTCCCTAGTCTTCATCTCCCACCCCCTCCCCTCTATTCTTCATCTCCCACCCCCTCTCCCTATTCATCATCTCCCACCCCCTCCCCTCTATTCTTCATTTCTCACCTCCTCCCCCTAATCTTCATCTCCCACCCCCTCCCCCTATTCTTCATCAACCACCTCCTCCCCTCTATTCTTCATCTCCCACCCCCTCTCCCTATTCTTCATCTCCCACCCCCTCCCCTCTATTCTTCATCTCCCACCCCTCTCCCTATTCATCATCTCCCACCCCCTCCCCCTATTCTTCATCTCCCACCCCCTCCCCTCTATTCTTCATCTCCCACCCCCTCTCCCTATTCATCATCTCCCACCCCCTCCCCTCTATTCTTCATTTCTCACCTCCTCCCCCTAATCTTCATCTCCCACCCCCCTCCCCCTATTCTTCATCAACCACCTCCTCCCCTCTATTCTTCATCTCCCACCCCCTCTCCCTATTCATCATCTCCCACCCCCTCCCCTCTATTCTTCATCTCCCACCCCTCTCCCTATTCTTCATTTCTCACCTCCTCCCCCTAATCTTCATCTCCCACCCCCTCCCCCTATTCTTCATCAACCACCTCCTCCCCTTATTTTACATCTCCCACCCCTCCCCTCTATTCTTCATCTCCCACCCCTCTCCCTATTCATCATCTCCCACCCCCTCCCCCTATTCTTCATCTCCCACCCCCTCCCCTCTATTCTTCATCTCCCACCCCCTCTCCCTATTCATCATCTCCCACCCCCTCCCCCTATTCTTCATCTCCCACCCCCTCCCCTCTATTCTTCATCTCCCACCCCCTCTCCCTATTCATCATCTCCCACCCCCCTCCCCTCTATTCTTCATTTCTCACCTCCTCCCCCTAATCTTCATCTCCCACCCCCTCCCCCTATTCTTCATCAACCACCTCCACCCCTCTATTCTTCATCTCCCACCCCCTCTCCCTATTCATCATCTCCCACCCCCCTCCCCTCTATTCTTCATCTCCCAACCCCTCTCCCTATTCTTCATTTCTCACCTCCTCCCCCTAATCTTCATCTCCCACCCCCTCCCCCTATTCTTCATCAACCACCTCCTCCCCTTATTTTACATCTCCCACCCCTCCCCCTATTCTTCATCTCCCACCCCTCTCCCTATTCTTCATCTTCCACCCCTCCCCCTATTCTTCATCTCCCACCCCCTCCCCCTCTATTCTTCATCTCCCACCCCCTCTCCTATTCATCATCTCCCACCCCCTCCCCTCTATTCTTCATCTCCCACCCCCTCTCCCTATTCATCATCTCCCACCCCCCTCTCCCTATTCATCATCTCCCACCCCCTCCCCTCTATTCTTCATCTCCCACCCCCTCTCCCTATTCTTCATCTCCCACCCCCTCTCCCTATTCATCATCTCCCACCCCCCTCCCCTCTATTCTTCATATCCCACCCCTCTCCCTATTCTTCATC
>NC_090766.1:47394347-47422186 GCF_036898095.1 Palaemon carinicauda | reverse complement strand
ATAGACCTTTAAGTAGCAATATCTTTGAGTCTTTGGAGACCACTAATATATTTTGAGGACTGCAAAGTAAAACGGTCGTGTACCCAATATACTTTGAAATATAAGACTGCTTTGAATATTCTTGACTTTGAAGACATCAATCGAAATCTCGACTCACTCCCTTGGCATCTATCCAATGACTCACTGGAGAGTGTGATCGGATTATATCTCGTTTAGTTTCCATTTTGTTATTATTATTATTATTATTATTATTATTATTATTATTATTATTATTATTATTATTATTATTATTATTGTTTTTGTTGTTATTATTAATTTATTCTCATCATTTATTTATTTCCTTATTTCCTTTCCTCAGTGGGCTATTTTTCCATGCTGGAGCCCTTGGGCTTTAGCACCTTGCTTTTCCAACTTGGGTTGTTGCTTGGCTAGTAATAATAATGATAATAATAATAATATTACTAGCCAAGCTACAACCCTAGTTGGGAAAGCAAGATGTTATAAGCCCAGTTCTATAAGCATTGCATCCACTCTATCAAGGATCATTACAGTCATTTGTGTTATCACGAAATAATATTTTTCAATAGGAATTAATCGATTGGTTGACATATGTTTAAATCTTAAACAGTAATTATAACAACAAAGGTATAAGCGTCTGAAAATATTATTTTCATAAAAACCTTATTGAGATAGAAGCACTTATTAGAAACTTGAACTCATAATAGATAGATAGATAGATAGGACTTAATTATCGTTACAGCCCATTAAGAAATCGTCGTGTCAAAAAGTGAAGTATTGTTACGATATAATAAGGAACATTTCATTAACTATCGTTATACCACAGATATATGAATTGTAGTATTGACATATTAAGTATCGTTATGACAAACTAAGGAGTTGCCCTGCTAAAATATTAAGTATCGTTGCAATACAATAATAAAATATCATAATATAGTAAAGAATTTTATTGTACAAATGGATAACAGTTATACATAGTAGGGATTTGTCATGTGAACAAAAGGGTAGCTTGTCAACAGATGAATCTGAGGCAGCCACTGCAGAAGTTCTGAGACTGCTTCAATATTCATGAAAACGTCGAAAGGAGAGTGACAGGAGGGGGAGAACGAAGAGAGAGAGAGAGAGAGAGAGAGAGAGAGAGAGAGAGATTCTATACTCATCTTGGTGCTGCGTTTCAATTAAAAAAACATAGAACAGGCTTTATCTAGTGAATGGAATTACCAAAATAACGTTTATATGAAAACTTAATGTATAAACCATAGCCCTGTACGGTTATATATATATATATATATATATGCAACATATTGGAAACGGTCCTCTCCGGCGATCTGCTGGACTGGAGTTCGAGAACCGGTTAAGCTCGAATTTTTCTTGTGGTGTCTGCAACCTCACCATCCTTGTGAGCTAAGAATAGTGGGACTTGGGGAAGCCTATAAGTCTATAGGTTTACCTGCTGAGTCTTCAGTAGCCATTGTCTGGCCTTCCCTGGCCTTAGCTTGGTTGGGGGGGGGGGGGGGGGGGGCACTGATTATATGTATATATGGTCAGTGGCTAGGGCATTGTTCTGTTAGGAGGTTGTTACTGTCCCTTGTTTCTGTCATTATTGAGGGATCTTTAAACTTTTCAAGTGTCTGCAACCTAAACATCCTTGTGAGCTAGTCTATACGCCATAGGTCTATCTGCTGAGTCTTCGGCAGCGATGGCCTAGCCCTCCCTTGTCCTAGCTTGGTTGGAGAGGATATTGAGAATTGATCATATTTATAGATGGTCAATCTTTAGCGCACTGCTACAGTCCCTTGCCTCTGCCATTCATGAGCGACCTTTAAACCTTTACTCGGAACATTTTCGTCATCCTTAACACTTCTAGGTAAAGGGGGAAAATATTAGAATGTACAGACGCATGATAGGGGTCGTATCTTGATAGTCCTCACTGATAGCAATGTCTAAATAGACCTACTTTAATTTCATGTTTAAGAGAGTGATAATAATAAAGAAATACACGAGCCTTTCCCTATGTATGACCAAAGCAGGAAAGCCATTAAACTATTGTTTTTAGACTCGTTCAACCATTATTCCCCTCTTCATTAGCTATTCCCTCCCGACTATCACAGTGGCTTGATAATCTTTCGTTAACCTAAATTCATTTAGGCCTATTATTACTTTGTCTTTGGTCTATTACAACTTGTGATATTGCCAATGAGTTTATATATATATATATATATATATGTGTGTGTGTGTGTGTGTGTGCGTGTGTATGTATGTATGTATGTATGAGTGGGTGTACGGGTTACACATACGTACAAAGTGTTTGTTCCTGACTTACAAATGCATGATTATATACAAAATAACTAGATACTTCAAGTTATTATTTTTAACAATGATATGATTAGTACATGATGTTATCCCATCTCACTTATACTTTAATTCTCCTAACCAAAACACCAAAGAAAAGTCGGAAGACTTGATAGAAAAAAAGACATCAACTCAAGAAACACAATAATCATATTCGTTTCGAAATTTGGTTCATTTTCAAAATCAAAATTATTTAGTGTTTGACTTCTAAAATTAGATTCTAATAATAAGAGAGAGAGAGAGAGAGAGAGAGAGAGAGAGAGAGAGAGAGACTCCAACTAAAGGTCCATAAATCTTTAATAGGTTCGAACGTTGGGTTCCCAACCACCCACCTCACTGAATATATGAATGTATTTAAGCCATATATCAATCATTTAAATAAAGATAGAATATTATTAATGCGCTGATGAAGGCAAGAGGGGCGATATGCTAATGCAAACTCTCCTTTTAATTTAGTTTCGAGGTGTGTGACATCGCCATGTTTATTTTGACGTCATAGATGCACCATTGGGTGGAGTTCTGGATATTGAGGAAGAGCAGAAAATGAAATCGAGTGAAACAGGGGGAGATGAGTTCACTCATTTCGCTGAGTGGGATTAACAGAAATTGTCACCTTTTTCTACTGAGGGGAAATGAGGATTTAAAAGAAAAAAAAAATTGTTATGAAAATTAGAAATATGATAATGAAGACGTATTACTCGTTAATAGGTGAAGCACAAGGTATTGGAAAGCAATGTACTGTAATATGATAATTATCATTATCATCATCTCCTCCTACGCCCTATTGACGCAAAGGGCCTCGGTTAGATTTCGCCTGTCGTCTCTATCTTGAGCTTTTAATTCAATACTTCTCCATTCATCATCTCCTACTTCACGCTTCATAGTCCTCAGACATGTAGGCCGAATCTTCCAACTCTTCCAGTGCCTTGTTAAGCTCAGCTGAACGTTTGGTGAACTAATCTATGTGTATATATGTATATACAGTATATATATATATATATATATATATATAATATATATATATATATATATATATACACACACATTGTGTGTATATGTATGCATACATAAATACATATAGATGGCGTTTTCGTTATAAGAATTAAATTGTAAAAGGGGATAGCATCATGATGTAATGGTCGCCTTATTTTTAAAAATATTAACTCGAAGTATATAGTTATTTTGTATATACTCATGCATTTGTAACCGCAGAAACATGTACCGTATGTATGTGCGTATGTAAACACACATACATAATATATATATATATATATATATATATTATATATATATATATATATATATATATATATATATATATAATGTGCGTAAAATACTCTTCAAAGGATATCGAAGAAAACTCAATTGCAAAGTTTTTTGAAAGAGTGCGAAAACGGAGTAAATGTGATAAAAGGAAAGAAAATCATTGCTGCCCCGACAGTGAGTGACAAGAATTGATTGAGTCTAATCCATAAAAGTTGAAAATCCATTATTGTTGGATAGTCAAGAAACGGGAGGAGGAAGGTAACGAAGGAACTCTCTCAAGATATCCTCCTAATCCTTAGGGACATGTAGAAGACGAAGTGGGAGTCCTTTTGGGTTTGCAGGAGGAGGGGGGGGGGGGAATGGCCCTGTTTGGTGATCTGTCGGACTGGAGTTCGAGTCCCGCTCAAACTTGATAGTTTCTTGAAGTGTCTATAACCTCACCATCCTTGTGAGCTAAGAAGGGGCAGGTAGCCTATAGGTCTACCTGCTGACTCATCAACAGCCATTGCCTGGCCCTCCCTGGTCGTAGTTTGTGTGAAGAGGGGTCTTGGGCACTGATATGTATTCGTATATATGGTTAGTCTCAAAGGCACTGTCCTCCTAGCTAGGGCATTGTCCTACTATACTCAATTTTTTTTAATGAGGTGCATTTGCACCGACTTGCAGCGGTGCCCTTTAAGCTCAGAAAAGTTTCCTGTTATCTGATTGGTTAGAATTATCTTTTCTGACCAATCAGCGAGCAGGAAACTTTTCCGAGCTAAAAGGGCACCCCTGCGAGTCGGTGCAAATGTGTCTCACTAAAAAAAGTTGACTATAGCTAGGGCATTGTCACTGTTCCTTGCCTCTGCCATTAATAAGCGACCTTTAAATGTAAAAAAAAATATTCAATCGTCTCTAGATTTTCGTCTATTCATTTTGACATCCTTTCGTATTGTTGAAATAGAGAATACACAGACAACTATTCCAAATAATTCTTTGCATTTAAAGTCATATTATTCCCCAGAGATCATATCATGGTCGGTGCGACCAATTGGCGACCCAGTGACCCATTACTCTCCCTCTCGATAGCAGAGCATCCTGAACAGAATCACAATAATGATATGAATTCTTTTCCTAACCGGAAATGGAACTCACTTGGTCAAATCACCCTCGTCCTTTTCATCGGTGAACTAAATGAGTTTCATAGCAAAAGTCATCCAATTAGCGACAACTTCTGTCTAGAAACGTATTTCCCTTACCTGCAATACTCTTCATTATTCTTGCAAATGAAGAACATGAAAAATACCTCCCCCACAAAATATCCACTTAAGGTAAATTTTATTTGCTGGCAATACAATTCACCTTCATCGAGGCAAGAGTTGGCATTGGTCGCTATTCGAAAACTCATTTGCTTAATGCGTTAATGAAAAGTGATAAGCAAGAGAAAGTGGTGATGAATAATTCATAAAGTTTATCCTCATTAAGTACAATATACGTAATTAGAAAATAACAATGGGTGAATTTACTTTAACAATTTCATCAGTGATCGACTATTGGAATTTACTTCGTGAGTTTTTCTTTTGTAATGAAGTTTTTACGTTTTCGAAAAATTTTACATACTGAATCGAATGCAATTAAACTTAAGATATGAAATAGTAAAGAATACAGAGTGGTTTTGATGGTGCATATGACGGAGTACTATACTCAATTTTTTTTTAACGAGGCACAATTGCACCGACTCGCGGCGGTGCCCTTTTAGCTCGGAAATGTTTCCTGCTCTCTGATTGGTTAGAATTATCTTGTTCAACCAATCAGCGATCAGGAAACGTTTTCGAGCTAAAAGGGCACCCCTGCGAGTCTGCAAATCTGCCTCACTGAAAAGAATTGACTATAGTCATTAATCTTAGATCGTATTTGATCTGACTTCTTAAGAATATCAGCTGATATTCACGACAGTTGGCTCTATACCTAATAATAAATTCATTGTTATTTTCAACAGAGAAAATTATTGTTTTATGAAAATTAGTTTTGAATAAGGCTGTGAAATTATAGAAAGAACATTACTCCATATATTATTCTCTCTCTCTCTCTCTCTCTCTCTCTCTCTCTCTCTCTCTCTCTCTCTCTCTCTCTCTCTCTCTCTCTCTCTCTCTTTATGTGTCAAATTTCAGTATAAAATGTATGGTAATTCGTCTCAAAATTTATGATTAACATTCGAGTGTATGAAAGTAAAACATGTAAAGTCAATAAAAAATGACCAAGAGATGTGGTATATCCAAACGAAGGCAATAATTGAAATCAGTAATTGTTTATTAATGAATTTTAATTATGCAGTGGATCCAAGATTCAATCAAATTCTATTATTTTCTTATTCATTTTAATTATGTTAAACGAATAAACATATAAATTATGCAAGTGAAAAAAACATGACTAATACGTATTGGTTTCAAGTTTTTTTTTTTTTTTTTTTTTTTTTTCGGTATCGTTTTTCATTTCCTTTATTTGAGCGAGTGATTAAGAGTAGCGCAGGGGAAAGGGAAACGTATTATATGAATTTAGTTATCGTTAATTGGATGACTTCGAGACGAAATTTCATTTAGTTCGCTGATGCAAAAGGAAGGGTTGATTCCTTCAAGTGAATTTCACTCTTGCAGGGATGAAAGAATCATATCGTAATTATGATTCTGTTGACGTTGGACGGTGTGGAGAGGGGGTTAGAGGGGGGGGGGTGGAGAGGGGGTTAGGGACTACAAAATGGAGTGGTTTATGAAAGTCGTGAATGAACTTGGGGGAAATATTTTATCTTAATTGTTTATTACTTCTCTTGTAGTTTATTTATTTCCTTGTTTCCTTTCTTCGCTGTGCTATTTTTTCCTGTTTGAACCCTTGGGCTTATAGCATCATGTTTTTTTTTTTTTCAAATGGGGTTGTAGCTTGGCTAATAATGATAATAATAATAATAATAATAATAATAATTTAACTGTTTGAGCTCTTGTGCTTATAGCATCATGTTTTTTTTTTCAACTGGGGTGGTAGCTTGGTTAATAATAATAATAATAATAATAATAATAATAATAATAATAATAATAATAATAATAATAATAATAATAAATGAAGTTAGAAAATTATCGAATGAAAGCAACCGAATTATTATAATTATAAAGCGATTATACCTCTATACTATGGTGTTCTGCCCTAAGGCAGGTCCTTACATGGATTAGTCGCCCTCCATAATTCTCATTCATGGCCAGAGGTACCTTCTCCCTCCCTTCAGATCTCCTAGCATTGATTTCCTTTCCCTTCCTCCGGGTCTTCTTCCTTCAGATTTACCTTCTATAATGTCTAGATTGAAATTTGAATGAAGTGATCATTTCTCATATGTGTATCACTGAAGACTTCGAAACTATATTCAATCTTTTTAATGAGGCGCATTTGCACTGACTCGCAGCGTTGCCCTTTTAGCTCGGATAAAGTGCCTTTTATCTAATTGGTTAGAATTATCTTGCCCATCCAATTAGCGATCAGGAAACTTTTCCGAGCTAAAAGGGCACCCCTGCGAGTCGGTGCCAATCTGCCTCACTAAAAAGAATTGACTATAGATAAAATAAAATAAAATGTGGGATCGGCCCTTATTCTTAGCACACTTGTATCAGGGAAAGATGACGGACTCGCGCGCACAACCTTGATTGATTGATTTGAGGTTTTTTGGCATCTGAGCCTTTGGGATTATTGCGTGGCTATGAAAGTCAAGATCATTTTGAGGGAGAATGATAATAAAAAGAGTTTTTTTAATCTGATCTGAAATTTTATTTTATTTAACGCTTAGGCTCCAAACAACTCAAAAATGAAGACCTTTTGAATCTCGGTATTTCACTTGAGACAGTTTAGAACTTGAATGGAAAAAAATATTTAAGCATTTGACTCTCATTATCAATTGCAACATTGGGTCATCACTTCTAGAGCTTCGTGTATATAATACATTACAGCAAATGTTTACAAAACTCTCTCTCTCTCTCTCTCTCTCTCTCTCTCTCTCTCTCTCTCAAGTGTTACTTATCTAAAACCCTAGTATGCCTCTAGACGCTGTGTTAATGTTACTCCTCCTCCTCTCTCTCTCTCTCTCTCTCTCTCTCTCTCTCTCTCTCTCTCTCTCTCTCTCTCTCTCTCTCTCTCTCTCGCTATTTATCTAAAACCTTAGTATATCTTTAAAACATTCTCTTCATCATGCGATTTCTCAATATCCTCTTCTCTTTTACATTCTCCTTCTCATTCATGTTCCAGCATTTCTCCTTTTAACCCCCCTTTCCTTCCCTCCTGGGTCTCCTCCCTCCCTCCCCACCTCTCCATCCTCCTCACCGCAGAAAGGATTCTCACGTAACCTTCCAATCCTACTTCACCTCCGGAAGGATTTAAAGGATTTCTCCAAAGTATTTCCGGGCTGCCTTCCTCCTCAGGTCTCTTCAACTATCTAGCAATAATGGATTTGCCGCATTTATAGATTAGACCCAATCAATTCCTGTGGGTCTAGGACATACCTTTCTTTTTCATGCATCATCTTGTGTATGTATATATATATATATATATATATATATATATATATATATATATATATATATATATATATATATATATTTATATATATATATATATATTTATATATATATATATATATATTTATATATATAAATATATATATATATTGTATATATATATATATATATATTATATATATATATATATATATATATATATATATGATTTTATCATCCAAATTCCGCCCATATTAATGTGTACCATAATTACAAGATCATTACAACATTTATACTATAGTTAACGAGTCACAGATGAACACAAAGTGCAGAAAACTTCCACCACACCATAAGCCGCATCACTTCTAAACGATAGACTCGTCAGCCACATGACGAATACCCATAAGCACTCTACACTCTTCATCCATGTATTACGGGCTCTCGTGCGCTTCCTGGCTATTGAGGAACCTTCCTTTCTTACTAAGTCTTTTTCTTCTCTCTTTTCTTTCTACGATACCAAACTATATAAACATCCTGATCAACCTTTTGCCTATTTTAACCCGTTAGTTTAAAGGTTTAAAGGCCGCTCATGAATGGCAGAGGCAAGTGACCGTGACATTGCCCTAGCAGTCAGGATAAAGCCTTAGAGGCTAACCATATATTATATGATCAGCTCCCAAGCCTCCTCTCCACCCAAGCTAGGACCAGGGAAGGCCAGGCAGTGGCTGCTGTTGATTCAGCAGATAGATCTATAGGCTCCCCCAAACCCCCCAACCTTAGTTCACAAGGATGGTAAGGTTGCAGACACGGTTATGTTTATCTCCTTAATCAATTCCCGTATGTTGCTGTTAATAGACATAGTATACATCAAATATTTAATCTCAACTGATTCCAACTCCTTCATTACTAAGCAAAATAAACTTCACTTTCATAAGGGAGAGCTCTCTCTCTCTCTCTCTCTCTCTCTCTCTCTCTCTCTCTCTCTCTCTCTCTCTCTCTCTCTCTCTCTCTCATTGGATGCATTAAATAGATTTGGCCCCTTTAAATACCTCTTTAATATTCGAGGTAAATGTATTTATATATTCAGCAATTCGTGTGAATGAGGACTGGTCGCCGAAACGTGCTTGATAAAGGGAAGATTGATGATGATCCTCGTATACGGCATTTCATAGTCCACCCTCAAATTAGTCTCTCTCTCTCTCTCTCTCTCTCTCTCTCTCTCTCTCTCTCTCTCTCTCTCTCTCTCTCTCTCTCTCTCATCACAGCACGTGAACAAATATCCTATTGCCTATCAGGTTAATAATCCTTAGTGCATTCGTCTCTTGACTGGAAGCAGAACATAGACGATATAACAAATTTCTTTGCTCTTAACTCCACTGCGTACTTGTACTTCGAAGTGTTTTCTTCATAATATATTGTGCTTTGGTTATACCTACATGTCCACAAACAAAAAAATAAACGAACAAAGTATATTCCATTAACTTACATTGCGATTATCTTCAAAGTACTGCTGCGTTCTTTCGCTTTGATATACTTTATCCAAAATGTTACAAATTCATCATTGGATCATACCTAATATGACTACCAAGTTTGGTCAAAGTCATACTGTAGTTTTTTGTGTCAAGTTTCTCACAAACAAATAAATAAACTAAGAAATGGAGGACAGGGTTGAATACATCCCCATCGCAAAATTTTCCATTTTATCGAAGGCAGTGATCGAAAAAGATATATACATACTCTGAATTAACGCTGCAGCTTGGTCAGACCACTTCTTCCCTGCAATGCTATTACAGCTATGCAAAAGGGAACTGAGAAAACCCATCCAGCTCCTGATGCGTGAATAACTAACGAATGAAGATATTGCAGAGATCTTTAATCATGCAATCACTTGCTCAGCACTACATCCAAACATCCATCGAATATGATCTCTCAAAATCATATCGTCCTAGATTACTAACATTCCTCCTTATAAAGGTCTTTGAAAAATATGTAAGGAATGTTTTATTCAAACATGAAGGTATTGGCGACCCTCTGCTGTAATTGCAAACCTGGAGGAGAGATCTACAGTTTCACAGCTTATCAATCTGTCAGAGTCGAGTCCATAATTAGCATCTTAGATTCACGTAGTGAATTATACGCAATCCACCCTAACTTCGCAAAGGCTTTTGACAGAGTAGGTCCTTTAGCACAAAAAAACAAGCTCAAAGATAAATGGATTGCGAATCAGTAGGAGCATGATTGTTGTGACGGACCGAGAATAGGTTGTGCCTCAAAGACAGGTTGAAAGCAACTGAGTGAGTTTATTATAGAACACTCTCCTTTCCTTTAAATACAAAAACTCAAGGCAACAAGAATTTTCATGTTTAAAATTGACACCGTTACCGATGAGAAAAACAGACATGTTTCTTTCAGGTTCTTTTTAGTGCGAGGGGAGAGCAAAGATACAAGCACAAAATGAACTATGTACCATCGTGTGACACACGGTTGGTACACTATATATCTTTCTCTCAAATGGAATTCTCAAATTAGCAGCAAGTGGAGCATTATTCAAGCCAGGACGTGTCATATCAGGGGTCTCACAAAAACAGACCTCGGTCCTGTTCTCTTCATAATAGTGATTAGTGATTTTAACCAAGGCCAAACCCCTCGACCCAAGCTAGAACTAGGAAGGTCCAGGTAATGTGGTAGCCTATTGGAAACGTCTCTACCTATACTCAATTTTTTTTAATGAGGCGCAATTGCACTGACTCGCAGCGGTGCCCTTTTAGCTCGGAAAAAGTTTCCTGCTACCTGATTGGTTAGAATTATCTTGTCCAACCAATCAGCGAGCAGGAAACGTTTCCGAGCTAAAAGGGCACCGCTGCAAGTCGGTGCTAATCTGCCTCTCTAAAAAGAATTGATTATAGTGATTTGCTGGACTGGGGTTCAAGACCTGCTCAGGCTCGATAGTTTCAAGTAGTGTTTGCAACCTCACCCTCCTTGTAAGCTAAAGAGGGGACAGTTTAAGGGCTGCATCTGTTTACCTGCTGTGTCATCATCAACCATTGCCTGTCCCTCCCTGGTCATAGTTTGGGTGGAGAGGGCTTGGCCGCTTATCATATATATATGGTCTGTCTCTAGGATATTGTCGTAATATAAGTATAGTACATTATCACAGTCCCTTCTCTTCACAATGAGTGACCTTTAAACCTTTAAATGGGTGAAGATGAAGCTCCAGGTAAACCTATGGACTGGTGCTATGCTGGAAACTAGTTTCTTGTAAATAGTTATTAAATATTGACATTTAAAAAGAGCAAAGTTTATCAGAAAGCCCTGTTTTTTTTTTTTTTTTTTTTTTTTTTTTTTTTTTTTTTTTTGATACACATTATCCTCTGAAGTATGATAATTTTTCTTAAGGATCGCTAAAGGAAGAAACTTCCTTATTGCAAAATATAGCCATCACCTGATTGCTCCACCTATATTATTAGGATTTACTTGAGGCCGGCATTGCTTGGGTGCATTGCCTTAGGGCATGAATTGGAGGTTCTACCTGAATCACTCGCCATGGCCAACCCTCAAGACCTGTGCGCTTTCCCATATTGCGATACTGCTCTATTGCTCACTTACATTGCTTTTTTTGTATTTCATTTATTCATTTATTTCGTTTTTATTAACGTTAACAGCAGTTTCATGTTATTCTACTTTATTAGAGCCTGGCAAACACTCCTTAAAGCAATACATTTTTTGAAATAGCAATAAAAAAAAAGCTTTCTTTTGCCTTCCAATGTCACATTTCTGTATTTATAATAAAAGAAGATTCAACACTACACATTTCGACCGTCATCAAGCCACGCATGAGAAGTAAGACCATTTTTTGTAGATGTTACTGTCTTATCTGGCTTAATTTCTTTGCCATTAAAATCTTTAGCCTTCGCACGGTTCGGCATTTTTCATTACACTGAGGGATGGGGGGGGGGGAGGTGTTGCGTTTTGCCCTTAATTAAAGTAGAGTCTCGAGACGAAAACGAGAGTGTCGGGTGTTACAAGACGAAGCGATTGGTATCCATTTTTAAGATTCTGGTCCAATCGATGACCTCAGAGGTCAGGTCAAAAGCCTAATTTAAGGTACTTAGTTTTTGCCGATTACACCTAAACTAATTAAAATACAGTATGGGGTTTGCATCGTGTTCTCGTCGATTCGCATTGAATGGTGTAATTTTTGTCCTCGAAAGGTCAATTTGAAATTATACATGAGTTCAAGGTCTAAGTTTGACCAAAAGGTCATAATAGGGGATCATAGTAGTACATATCATTGTTAGCATTGACGAGACAAACAGTTTGGGCCTATTAGTTTACCTTTATCTTCATTCTATCTTGAGATATTGGAAAAAAAAAAAGGTTATGACCTAAATCACTACGTAGTGACGTCATTTATGGTCAAATGACATCCTTTTTTTTTTTTGTGACGACACGTGTGACATTAATCTAGCATCTTATGTGGCACTAGTACCCTAACAATTGTTTTACTTCGGCTAAATCATTCAATCATCTAAAATTTCCGGAAAATCAGTCGGAGTCTGTACTACTTAGGACATCATAACTAAGGCCTGATTAGTAACGTCTCTGCCTGGTGTTTGCCAGTCGGGGGTTCGAGTCCCGCTCAGACTCGTTAGTGCCATTAGTGTCTGCAACCTTACCATCCTTGTGAGCTAAGGTGGGGGGGGAGCCTATAGGTCTATCTGCTGAGTCATCAGCAGCCACTGCCTGGCCCTCCCTGGTCCTAGCTTGGGTGGAGAGGAGGCTTGGGCGCTGATCATATAATATATGGTCAGTCTCTAGGGCATTATCCTGATTACTAGGGCAATGTCACTGTCTCTTGCCTCTGCCATTCATGAGCGACCTTTAAAACCTTTAAGGGGGATTACATCAACCCCATTCCCTGGTCAGTTGATTATTGAGTAACGAGTAAAAAGTTAATCAGCTTCCCTTAAAAAGGTCTCCAGAGGCCATGAACGCTGCAGCTGTTCATCTCTTTGTTACTCCTCCTGTTTCTCCTGTTCTTGGAAAAATTAAATTAATTTGGGATTGTCATGACCTCAGTCCCCTTATCAATACGAAGTTTATTTCGCGCTATTTTTACTTAAATATAGGGGTTTTCCATCTCCCTGTTGATTAGGCAGTAAGTGAGGCCTAATACTAACCGAAAGAGAGATTACACGAGTGCCATATGTGGATGAGATATTGGTGAGGGGTAGATGGAGATGGTTTGGACATGTTCTTCGCACTCATCAAGAGAGATTAGTTCACCAAACGTTTAGCTGGGCTCCACGAGGCACTAGAAGAGTTGGAAGACCCAGTCCTACATGGCTGAGGACTGAAGCGTGAAGTAGGAGATGATGAGTGGAGAAGTATTGAATTAAAAACTCGAGATAGAGACGACTGGAGAAATCTAACCTAGGCCCTTTGCGTCAATTGGTGTAGGAGGTGATGATGATGATGAATACTAACAGAGGGGTGAGATGGAGGATACACATGATATTCAGGCAATTTCACTGGATGCAACATCTTTTAAAACGAACTAAAGTACTGTATTAAACAATTACTAAATCTGGCAATATTCTCAACTTGTAAAAACCAGCGCCAGAACCCATTATAAGTAACGGATAAGATGGTGAAGGTAAGAGAAAACAAGAACTGAATATAACCGAAGAGAGAGAGAGAGAGAGAGAGAGAGAGAGAGAGAGAGAGAGAGAGAGAGAGAGACGTGGGCACGAACATACTCACACACATTTTTGCACTCATCAGAGGCGAGAGCGAGGTGACGGGGTCGGGGTAATTAAGAGGGCTTTGCCTTCCAATTTCCTTACGAAATTATATTTGGAAATTGTGTTTTTCTCAAATTCGAATTATCTCAGTAATATTGGAGATCGTCTATCTCAATGGTATTTTGTTATTTTTATATTTTTTAGACAACTATCTTTTTCATAAATATTTTGCAAATACTTTTATAATTGCATGCAACCTCTGTGCTACTGGTCACGGTGTCATTTTATGTAATCTTGTATCAAACTCTTTGCGTTTCTGTACATATTTGTTTCCAGCAATTTCCGTAAGTCGGTCCTTTGCGAATGAAATCAGCCTCAAGTCAACAAGCGATCTCACGCGTGAGAGTGCCACGGATAGGAGGTCGGCAGAGATCTCCCTCGGACCTAAGTCGACTACAGCCTTGTCGTGATTTGTTAATTGCTAATACCCATATCTACATAAGTATCAAGTTTGTGCGTGCATAAAGGTACGTTCTCTACCCTGTGATGGTATGTACCGAGTTGGGACCGATGAATCCTGGTCCCCTGTACTTAGGAAAGTGACACTTCGGTCAGTGCCGGTGGCCGTCCGTTACCGGAATATGCGATATCCACCGCCATGTCTGCACAGCCGTTCACCGGTCCGGCATCCACCGACAGATTTGATGTCAACATCTCTCCGGCGCCTCTTGTCAAAAAGACTTCCGGGTACAGGCCTCCGGCCTGCTCGACATGCCTGCTCGCAGGCCCAAGGCATGCTATTGCATACTTTTAATCCTCCCATTTTGAAATAGTAATAAAAAACTTTCTTTTGCCTTCCAATGTCACATTTTTGCATATCAAATAAGACAAGTTTCAACACAACACTTTTCGACTGCCATCCAGCCAAATATGACGAGTAAGTACATTTTTTATAGATATTGGGAGGTATTCATAAAAATGAAGGATATCCTTGTAAGCATGAGGTAGAAGTACAAGGTAATTCTCTGAAGCAAATGGTAGGAGTAAAAGCAAATCTTTCTTTCCATATTCATAATGATTACCTTTTACTTGCGAGGATATCCTCCAAGCAGAAGTAAAAAGATTGATTCGTGTTTCGGGAGCACTTAGTTACATGTTGGAACTTGTAAGATTCCATTTGTGCTGTCAAGATAAGAAAGAGTTTAGTATTTATAATACGTATTTAATGCCCTGTTTTTACTTGTATTTGATTAAGTTTACGCATCAGAAAGAACACAGACGCCGCCGCGCCTTCTCCAAAGCCTCGCTGGAAACATCTATCCCCCACCCCTTGCATTAGAAGTACTTTGACCTCTTTTTAGCTCCCCCGCTCCTTGCATTAGAAGTTCTTTGACCTCTTTTTAGCTCCCCCGCTCCTTGCATTAGAAGTTCTTTGACCTCTTTTTAGCTCCCTCACCCCTTGCATTAGAAGTTCTTTGACCTCTTTTTAGCTACCACACCCCTTGCATTAGAAGTACTTTGACCTCTTTTTAGCTCCCCCGCTCCTTGCATTAGAAGTTCTTTGACCTCTTTTTAGCTCCCCCGCTCCTTGCATTAGAAGTTCTTTGACCTCTTTTTAGCTCCCTCACCCCTTGCATTAGAAGTTCTTTGACCTCTTTTTAGCTACCACACCCCTTGCATTAGAAGTTCTTTGACCTCTTTTTAGCTCCCCCGCTCCTTGCATTAGAAGTTCTTTGACCTCTTTTTAGCTCCCTCACCCCTTGCATTAGAAGTTCTTTGACCTCTTTTTAGCTACCACACCCCTTGCATTAGAAGTACTTTGACCTCTTTTTAGCTCCCCCGCTCCTTGCATTAGAAGTTCTTTGACCTCTTTTTAGCTCCCCCGCTCCTTGCATTAGAAGTTCTTTGACCTCTTTTTAGCTCCCTCACCCCTTGCATTAGAAGTTCTTTGACCTCTTTTTAGCTACCACACCCCTTGCATTAGAAGTTCTTTGACCTCTTTTTAGCTCCCACACCCCTTGCATTAGAAGTTCTTTGACCTCTTTTTAGCTCCCCCGCTCCTTGCATTAGAAGTTCTTTGACCTCTTTTTAGCTCCCTCACCCCTTGCATTAGAAGTTCTTTGACCTCTTTTTAGCTACCACACCCCTTGCATTAGAAGTACTTTGACCTCTTTTTAGCTCCCCCGCTCCTTGCATTAGAAGTTCTTTGACCTCTTTTTAGCTCCCTCACCCCTTGCATTAGAAGTTCTTTGACCTCTTTTTAGCTCCCACACCCCTTGCATTAGAAGTACTTTGACCTCTTTTTAGCTCCCTCACCCCTTGCATTAGAAGTTCTTTGACCTCTTTTTAGCTACCACACCCCTTGCATTAGAAGTTCTTTGACCTCTTTTTAGCTCCCACACCCCTTGCATTAGAAGTTCTTTGACCTCTTTTTAGCTCCCCCGCTCCTTGCATTAGAAGTTCTTTGACCTCTTTTTAGCTCCCTCACCCCTTGCATTAGAAGTTCTTTGACCTCTTTTTAGCTACCACACCCCTTGCATTAGAAGTACTTTGACCTCTTTTTAGCTCCCCCGCTCCTTGCATTAGAAGTTCTTTGACCTCTTTTTAGCTCCCCCGCTCCTTGCATTAGAAGTTCTTTGACCTCTTTTTAGCTCCCTCACCCCTTGCATTAGAAGTTCTTTGACCTCTTTTTAGCTCCCACACCCCTTGCATTAGAAGTTCTTTGACCTCTTTTTAGCTCCCCCGCTCCTTGCATTAGAAGTTCTTTGACCTCTTTTTAGCTCCCTCACCCCTTGCATTAGAAGTTCTTTGACCTCTTTTTAGCTACCACACCCCTTGCATTAGAAGTACTTTGACCTCTTTTTAGCTCCCCCGCTCCTTGCATTAGAAGTTCTTTGACCTCTTTTTAGCTCCCCCGCTCCTTGCATTAGAAGTTCTTTGACCTCTTTTTAGCTCCCTCACCCCTTGCATTAGAAGTTCTTTGACCTCTTTTTAGCTACCACACCCCTTGCATTAGAAGTTCTTTGACCTCTTTTTAGCTCCCCCACTCCTTGCGTTAGAAGTTCTTTGACCTCTTTTTAGCTCCCCCACTCCTTGCGTTAGAAGTTCTTTGACCTCTTTTTAGCTCCCCCGCTCCTTGCATTAGAAGTTCTTTGACCTCTTTTTAGCTCCCTCACCCCTTGCATTAGAAGTTCTTTGACCTCTTTTTAGCTACCACACCCCTTGCATTAGAAGTTCTTTGACCTCTTTTTAGCTCCCCCACTCCTTGCGTTAGAAGTTCTTTGACCTCTTTTTAGCTCCCCCGCTCCTTGCATTAGAAGTTCTTTGACCTCTTTTTAGCTCCCTCACCCCTTGCATTAGAAGTTCTTTGACCTCTTTTTAGCTACCACACCCCTTGCATTAGAAGTTCTTTGACCTCTTTTTAGCTCCCCCACTCCTTGCGTTAGAAGTTCTTTGACCTCTTTTTAGCTCCCCCACTCCTTGCGTTAGAAGTTCTTTGACCTCTTTTTAGCTCCCCCGCTCCTTGCATTAGAAGTTCTTTGACCTCTTTTTAGCTCCCTCACCCCTTGCATTAGAAGTTCTTTGACCTCTTTTTAGCTACCACACCCCTTGCATTAGAAGTACTTTGACCTCTTTTTAGCTCCCCCGCTCCTTGCATTAGAAGTTCTTTGACCTCTTTTTAGCTCCCCCGCTCCTTGCATTAGAAGTTCTTTGACCTCTTTTTAGCTCCCTCACCCCTTGCATTAGAAGTTCTTTGACCTCTTTTTAGCTCCCACACCCCTTGCATTAGAAGTACTTTGACCTCTTTTTAGCTCCCCCGCTCCTTGCATTAGAAGTTCTTTGACCTCTTTTTAGCTCCCCCGCTCCTTGCATTAGAAGTTCTTTGACCTCTTTTTAGCTCCCTCACCCCTTGCATTAGAAGTTCTTTGACCTCTTTTTAGCTACCACACCCCTTGCATTAGAAGTTCTTTGACCTCTTTTTAGCTCCCCCACTCCTTGCGTTAGAAGTTCTTTGACCTCTTTTTAGCTCCCCCACTCCTTGCGTTAGAAGTTCTTTGACCTCTTTTTAGCTCCCCCGCTCCTTGCATTAGAAGTTCTTTGACCTCTTTTTAGCTCCCTCACCCCTTGCATTAGAAGTTCTTTGACCTCTTTTTAGCTACCACACCCCTTGCATTAGAAGTACTTTGACCTCTTTTTAGCTCCCCCGCTCCTTGCATTAGAAGTTCTTTGACCTCTTTTTAGCTCCCCCGCTCCTTGCATTAGAAGTTCTTTGACCTCTTTTTAGCTCCCTCACCCCTTGCATTAGAAGTTCTTTGACCTCTTTTTAGCTCCCACACCCCTTGCATTAGAAGTACTTTGACCTCTTTTTAGCTCCCCCGCTCCTTGCATTAGAAGTTCTTTGACCTCTTTTTAGCTCCCCCGCTCCTTGCATTAGAAGTTCTTTGACCTCTTTTTAGCTCCCTCACCCCTTGCATTAGAAGTTCTTTGACCTCTTTTTAGCTACCACACCCCTTGCATTAGAAGTTCTTTGACCTCTTTTTAGCTCCCCCACTCCTTGCGTTAGAAGTTCTTTGACCTCTTTTTAGCTCCCCCACTCCTTGCGTTAGAAGTTCTTTGACCTCTTTTTAGCTCCCTCACCCCTTGCATTAGAAGTTCTTTGACCTCTTTTTAGCTCCCACACCCCTTGCATTAGAAGTACTTTGACCTCTTTTTAGCTACCACACCCCTTGCATTAGAAGTTCTTTGACCTCTTTTTAGCTCCCCCACTCCTTGCGTTAGAAGTTCTTTGACCTCTTTTTAGCTCCCCCACTCCTTGCATTAGAAGTTCTTTGACCTCTTTTTAGCTCCCCCGCTCCTTGCATTAGAAGTTCTTTGACCTCTTTTTAGCTCCCTCACCCCTTGCATTAGAAGTTCTTTGACCTCTTTTTAGCTCCCACACCCCTTGCATTAGAAGTACTTTGACCTCTTTTTAGCTCCCCCGCTCCTTGCATTAGAAGTTCTTTGACCTCTTTTTAGCTCCCCCGCTCCTTGCATTAGAAGTTCTTTGACCTCTTTTTAGCTCCCTCACCCCTTGCATTAGAAGTTCTTTGACCTCTTTTTAGCTACCACACCCCTTGCATTAGAAGTTCTTTGACCTCTTTTTAGCTCCCCCACTCCTTGCGTTAGAAGTTCTTTGACCTCTTTTTAGCTCCCTCACCCCTTGCATTAGAAGTTCTTTGACCTCTTTTTAGCTACCACACCCCTTGCATTAGAAGTTCTTTGACCTCTTTTTAGCTCCCCCACTCCTTGCGTTAGAAGTTCTTTGACCTCTTTTTAGCTCCCTCACCCCTTGCATTAGAAGTTCTTTGACCTCTTTTTAGCTACCACACCCCTTGCATTAGAAGTTCTTTGACCTCTTTTTAGCTCCCTCACCCCTTGCATTAGAAGTTCTTTGACCTCTTTTTAGCTACCACACCCCTTGCATTAGAAGTTCTTTGACCTCTTTTTAGCTACCACACCCCTTGCATTAGAAGTTCTTTGACCTCTTTTTAGCTCCCCCACTCCTTGCGTTAGAAGTTCTTTGACCTCTTTTTAGCTCCCTCACCCCTTGCATTAGAAGTTCTTTGACCTCTTTTTAGCTACCACACCCCTTGCATTAGAAGTTCTTTGACCTCTTTTTAGCTCCCCCACTCCTTGCGTTAGAAGTTCTTTGACCTCTTTTTAGCTCCCTCACCCCTTGCATTAGAAGTTCTTTGACTTCTTTTTAGCTACCACACCCCTTGCATTAGAAGTTCTTTGACCTCTTTTTAGCTCCCCCACTCCTTGCGTTAGAAGTTCTTTGACCTCTTTTTAGCTCCCTCACCCCTTGCATTAGAAGTTCTTTGACCTCTTTTTAGCTCCCACACCCCTTGCATTAGAAGTTCTTTGACCTCTTTTTAGCTCCCCCACTCCTTGCGTTAGAAGTTCTTTGACCTCTTTTTAGCTCCCTCACCCCTTGCATTAGAAGTTCTTTGACCTCTTTTTAGCTACCACACCCCTTGCATTAGAAGTTCTTTGACCTCTTTTTAGCTCCCCCACTCCTTGCGTTAGAAGTTCTTTGACCTCTTTTTAGCTCCCTCACCCCTTGCATTAGAAGCTCTTTGACCTCTTTTTAGCTCCCACACCCCTTGCATTAGAAGTTCTTTGACCTCTTTTTAGCTCCCCCACTCCTTGCGTTAGAAGTTCTTTGACCTCTTTTTAGCTCCCCCACTCCTTGCATTAGAAGTTCTTTGACCTCTTTTTAGCTCCCCCACTCCTTGCGTTAGAAGTTCTTTGACCTCTTTTTAGCTCCCTCACCCCTTGCATTAGAAGTTCTTTGACCTCTTTTTAGCTCCCCCACTCCTTGCGTTAGAAGTTCTTTGACCTCTTTTTAGCTCCCTCACCCCTTGCATTAGAAGTTCTTCGACCTCTTTTTAGCTACCACACCCCTTGCATTAGAAGTTCTTTGACCTCTTTTTAGCTCCCCCACTCCTTGCGTTAGAAGTTCTTTGACCTCTTTTTAGCTCCTTCACCCCTTGCATTAGAAGTTCTTTGACCTCTTTTTAGCTCCCACACCCCTTGCATTAGAAGTTCTTTGACCTCTTTTTAGCTCCCCCACTCCTTGCGTTAGAAGTTCTTTGACCTCTTTTTAGCTCCCTCACCCCTTGCATTAGAAGTTCTTTGACCTCTTTTTAGCTACCACACCCCTTGCATTAGAAGTTCTTTGACCTCTTTTTAGCTCCCCCGCTCCTTGCGTTAGAAGTTCTTTGACCTCTTTTTAGCTCCCTCACCCCTTGCATTAGAAGTTCTTTGACCTCTTTTTAGCTTCCCAACCCCTTGCATTAGAAGTTCTTTGACCTCTTTTTAGCTCCCCCACTCCTTGCGTTAGAAGTTCTTTGACCTCTTTTTAGCTCCCTCACCCCTTGCATTAGAAGTTCTTTGACCTCTTTTTAGCTACCACACCCCTTGCATTAGAAGTTCTTTAACCTCTTTTTAGCTCCCACACCCCTTGCATTAGAAGTTCTTTGACCTCTTTTTAGCTTCCCAACCCCTTGCATTAGAAGTTCTTTGACCTCTTTTTAGCTCCCACACCCCTTGCATTAGAAGTTCTTTGACCTCTTTTTAGCTCCCACACCCCTTGCATTAGAAGTTCTTTGACCTCTTTTTAGCTCCCCCACCCCTTGCATTAGAAGTTCTTTGACCTCTTTTTAGCTCCCACACCCCTTGCATTAGAAGTTCTTTGACCTCTTTTTAGCTCCCACACCCCTTGCATTAGAAGTTCTTTGACCTCTTTTTAGCTCCCACACCCCTTGCATTAGAAGTTCTTTGACCTCTTTTTAGCTCCCACACCCCTTGCATTAGAAGTTCTTTGACCTCTTTTTAGCTTCCCCACCCCTAGCATTAGAAGTTCTTTGCCCTCTTTTTAGCTCCCACACCCCTTGCACTAGAAGTTCTTTGACCTCTATTTAGCTCCCATACCCCTTGCATTAGAAGTTCTTTGACCTCTTTTTAGCTCCCCCACCTCTTGCATTAGAAGTTCTTTGACTTCTTTTTAGCTCCCCCACCCCTTGTATTAGAAGTTCTATGACCTCTTTTTAGCTCCCCAACCCCTTGCATTAGAAGTTCTTTGACCTCTTTTTAGCTCCCCAACCCCTTGCATTAGAAGTTTTTTGACCTCTTTTCAGCTCCTACACCCCTTGCATTAGAAGTTCTTTGACCTCTTTTTAGCTCCCCAACCCCTTGAATTAAAAGTTTTTTTTTACCTCTTTTTAGCTCCCCCACCCCTTGTATTAGAAGTTCTTTGACCTCTTTTTAGCTCCCCAACCCCTTGCATTAGAAGTTCTTTGACCTCTTTTTAGCTCCCCAACCCCTTGCACTAGAATTTTTTTTTACCTCTTTTTAGCTCCCCCACCCCTTGCATTAGAAGTTCTATAACCTCTTTTTAGCTCCCACACCCCTTGCATTAGAAGTTCTTTGACCTCTTTTTAGCTCCCCCACTCCTTGCATTAGAAGTTCTTTGACTTCTTTTTTAGCTCCCACACCCCTTGCATTAGAAGTTCTTTGACTTCTTTTTAGCTCCCCCACCCCTTGCATTTGAAGTTCTTTGACCTCTTTTTAGCTCCCACACCCCTTGCATTAGAAGTTCTTTGACCTCTTTTTAGCTCCCACGCCCCTTGCATTAGAAGTTCTTTGACATCTTTTTAGCTCCCACACCCCTTGCATTAGAAGTTCTTTGACCCCTTTTTAGCTCCCACACCCCTTGCATTAGAAGTTCTATGACCTCTTTTTAGCTCAAACCACCCTTTGCATTAAAAGATCTTTGACCTCTTCTTAGCTCCCCCACTCCTTGCATTAGAAGTTCTTTGACTTCTTTTTAGCTCCCCCACTCCTTGCATTAGAAGTTCTTTGACTTCTTTCTAGCTCCCACACCCCTTGCATTAGAAGTTCTTTGACCTCTTTTTAGCTCCCCCACCCCTTGCATTAGAAGTTCTTTGACCTCTTTTTAGCTCCCACACCCCTTGCATTAGAAGTTCTTTGACCTGTTTTTAGCTCCCACGCCCCTTGCATTAGAAGTTCTTTGACATCTTTTTAGCTCCCCCACCCCTTGCATTAGAAGTTCTTTGACCCCTTTTTAGCTCCCACACCCCTTGCATTAGAAGTTCTATGACCTCTTTTTAGCTCAAACCACCCTTTGCATTAAAAGATCTTTGACCTCTTCTTAGCTCCCACACCCCTTGCATTAGAAGTTCTTTGACATCTTTTTAGCTCCCACACCTCTAGCATTAGAAGTTCTTTGACCTTTTTAGCTCCCACACCTCTAGCATTAGAAGTTCTTTTTTGACCTCTTTTTAGCTCCCACACCTCTAGCATTTGAAGTTATTTGACTTCTTTTTAGCTCCCACACCTCTAGCATTAGAAGTTCTTTGACCTCTTTTTGCTCCCACACCTCTAGCATTAGAAGTTCTTTGACCTCATTTTAGCTCCCACACCTCTAGCATTAGAAGTTCTTTGACTTCTTTTTAGCTCCCACACCTCTAGCCTTAGAAGTTCTATGACCTCTTTTTAGCTCCCACACCTCTAGCATTAGAAGTTCTTTGACCTCTTTTTAGCTCCCACACCTCTAGCATTAGAAGTTCTTTGACCTCTTTTCAGCTCCCACACCTCAAGCATTTGAAGTTCTTTGACTTCTTTTTAGCTCCCACACCTCTAGCATTAGAAGTTCTTTGACCTCTTTTCAGCTCCCTTACCTCAAGCATTAGAAGTTCTTTGACCTCTCTTTATAGCTCCCACACCTCTAACATTAGAAGTTCTTTGACCTCTCTCTTTAGCTCCCACACTTTTAGCATTAAAAGGTCTTTGACATATATTTCTAGGTTCCATACTTTTAGCATTAGAGGGTCTTCGATCTGTATTTTGAGGTGCCTTACTTCTAGCATTAGAGGCTCTCTATTTTTAGGTGTCTTACCTCTGGCATTAGAGGCTCCTCTTCGCTCTTCTCTCCTGTCTTCTAGTTTTCAAGATCTTCTTTCATTAGATTATCTGTTTCTTTCGAGATTTCATTGTCTCTTTTCCTTAGTTCGTCAGTGTCCTTCTAGATTTCAAAAGAGATTTCAGTGCCGCGAGTCCTCACTTCGTCAGATTCCTCAGGGAAACCGAAGGCATTTATTCTTTACCTATCTGGGCAATGAGTAAAGAGATGAATACTATCGATTTCTCCGCATACACTATCATGCCAAAGTAAATGACGAGCAACATGATATATTTACCAATATCGTCTGGATATGTCCTTATTTCAATGGCGAAATTTGGGACAATCCTGTTGAAGAACTACACGTCCCTCACCGTTCAGTTGAACCATTCTGCCTCCATCCTCATTCCCCGCAATCCGTTTTTGCACTGATACAAAGCCTCGTACTTTTTCCAAGAACTCCTTTAATAAGACATCGTCGCTAAAGCCCAAGCAAAGGATCCTTCAAGGCGCATACATTATGATCTTCAAAGCTCAGCTGCCAACGGAAGATCCCGTGTCTATCTATAGGTCGGGCGATATAAAACGAACGATCGGCAACTTCGGCAGCAACCAAAACCATCTGTAGTTGATGCTTACCGGCAGCTTCCTATTCCGCCAGAACGCGATCTCTGTGAGTTAAGTGAAATCCTTCTCCCAGTCATCAACTCATTCCTCTTACTCCCATTGACGCACAATTCCTTGGTTAGATTTCGCCAGCTACATACAGATCATGTGAGGTGTTGCAGGCTACGTTTGAAAAAATGAAGATCAGGTCTTCAGAAGTCATTTGAAGCTCGGGGAGGAGTAGTTCAGGACTGTTCTTGGAAATTTCAGTTCTGGAGTCATTCAGAAATCCATGTCAAGTATACGACTATGTCCTTTGAAGACTTTTGGAAATTCGGGAAAGTTTTCTTCCGAATCCGTTCTGAGATTCCGTTCTGGAGGCATTCAGAATTTCATGCTAAGTCTATGGCTATTTTTTCTGAAGCCATTTGGGAATCCGGGAAAGTTTTCTTCCGATACCGTTCTGAGATTCCGTTCTGGGGGCATTCAGAATTCCATGCTAAGTCTATGGCTATTTCTTCTGAAGCCATTTGGAAATCGGAGAAGATTTTCTTCCGAATTCTTTTAGGACTCGCGAAAAATTCCATTTTGGTTTTATAACAACAACAACAGCAACAACAACAACAACAACAACATCAATAATAATAATAATAATAATAATAATAAACTACATGATTTGATTTATGGATTTGAGTTGAAAAGTTTTGAAGACGCTAAACGCTCAGCTTTGCAGTTTGAAGGAAACTTTAAGATACCCGGACGAAGGGCGAAGGGTAATTAAGGTTTAAAGCAAACCGGATTGAAATAGTTTATTTCAGCTAAATTACTTCAGGCTTGGGATTTAGAACAATCTATTTCTGGTACGAATCGATATATATATATATATATATATATATATATATATATATATATATATATATATATATATATATATATATATATATGTGTGTGTGTGTGTGTGTGTGTGTGTGTATAAACATGCATGTATATAAGCTTTTGCAGTATATGAATATTCTGTGTATATATGTATATTTATACATATATATATATATATACATACATATACATATATATATATATATATATATATATATATATATATATATATATAATATACATACATATACATATATATATATATATAATATATATATACATACATATACATATATATAATATATATATATATATATATATATATATATATATATATATATATATATATATATACATATACATATATATGTATATATATAGATAGATATAAACTATATTTATATATTATATGAATACAGTATATTTGCATGTACTGTACACACACACACACACACACACACATATATATATATATATATATATATATATATATATATATATATATATATATATATATATATATATATATATACATACACATACATACATCCCTAGATACAGCAGCCTTCGTATTCTCCCAACTGTTTATACATGCAAAAGCAAATGTAAAATGCATATCATCAAGTTATGGCTTAACCTTGATATTTCATCGAGATTCCAGGTGTGGACAAGATATCTGGCCGCAAGCCCTGTACATTTTGTTCTTCAAAACGGAATAACATCTTGACATCACGATCAAGTGTGGGTAAACGGGGCATGTATTGTTTAACATGCCTCACATCCACAAAATCTGCCATCGTGCTGAGAATCGGACAGAACAACCTTTCTCTTCGAACTGCAGTCTGCTACTGACCAGACTCAGCTTTTTCGAAGCATATGCTCTTTATATGAAGTAAATGGTCTTCTTTATGTATAACCATTTACTTTTATGTGATTATAAGGATGTGCTTTTGCTCTAAAAGTAGAAGCCTTTGCTTGAAATGTTTATGAATACAAGTAGAAGGATTTCCTTCATATTTTGCAAGTATAAGCATATCCTTTTCTTTATGAATACCGCCCATTAATGACTTTTTTATCTGGCTTAACTTTTTTACCCATTTAAATCTTTAACTCCCGGTCGATTTCGGCATTTTTCGTAATACGGACGGCTAAGGGAGTGTTGATTGGAAAACCCCCCCCCCCCCTCGCGTTGGGCCCTTATTTGACCGAGAGACTCGGGAAAAAAATTAACGTGTCAGGCGTTACGAGACGAAGCGATTGGTACCCATCTTTAAGGTCATGGGTTATTCGGTAACTTCTTAGGTCAAATCAAGTGTCAAATTTGGTCACTTAGATTTTGCTTATTACACCTAAACTAATTAAGATATCATCGTGTTTCTTTTGTCGAGTCGCTTTAAATTGTGTACTTTTTGACCTCGAAAGGTCAATTTAAAATTTTACCTCAGTTCAAGGTCACTGGTTTGACATTCCTGGTGTACGTTGTGTACAACCCTAGGAAACGACGACATCAGAGGATAAAGGTTCGACGTGTTTTTCGCATTGTGTCTGATTTTGGGACCTGTGGCTCTTCTCATCTCTTCGTTAGGGCTGACCAAAAAATCGTTCGTCACGGCACATTTTACATGACCTAGCTCGTGCCACGTTCCAGCAATGGAGCCGAAACTGGCACCAAAAAGGTTTCATAGATGCTGACGCTTTTAATGGTGCCACCCGCCTTACGATTGATCCAGTCACTTGGTCTCCAGATCCGAAAAGGCTCCCATACTCACAAACATCGCAGTATCCCATAAAATTTCTCGTTTTCTGTATTGTACATTTTCTTATGACTGTGCATTGGATTGATTCAAGTATTTGGGCTTATTTAGGCTGATGCTGGGGCCTATGAGGCCATTCTGCGCCCCAGTGCAACTGGAGAAAATTCTGTTACAATAGGAACTTGAAGTTGAATAAGACTTTGGCCAACAATATGGAAGAAAGGAATCGGGAACATATGGAAAGTTGGAGCTATGGGCCGAAGCAATGCAGCAAATACCCTTAAAGTATGCCTACAGTACACTGAGTGAGGTGCACTGTCGGCCCTACCCTTCTAGATTAACCATGGTTGACTAATAACGAAATCGTATTATGACTTAGTCAATTAAATCACTATTTATTACTATCATTCATACAAATGTTAAGTTGACTAGGATGGACTTAATCTCCAGCATATAAAATATTAAAATATGGAATATAAAAATATTTCAAAACCTCCGAAATATAGACAGTTTTACGCCTTCACCTCCAAAGACCCTTTGATGATTGAGAAAGGAAGCTGAAGAAATTGCAAAGGAAGATGATGTTTAATAATAATAATAATAATAATAATAATAATAATAATAATAATAATGATGATGATGATGATGATGATGATGATGATGATGATGATGATGATGATGATAATAATAATAATAATAATAATAATAATAATAATAATAATAATAATAATAGAAGAAGAAGTAGTAGTAGTTTCAGCATGCGAAATGCCCAGCTTGTACCAGCGATAAAAATGAAGACAAATTATTTATGAAAATATAAGTAATTTTATGCGTATAATTTTTTTTAAGTCCAAAAGACTTTATATTATATTTAGAATTCTACAATCCCCTTAGATAACTTGGAATGGGATTTGTTTGAAAGTTCTGAGAGCTTCATATATTTGTTTCTACTTGGAGCTAGTATATATATGTATATATATATATATATATATATATATATATATATATATATATATATATATATATATATATGTATATATATATATGTATGTATGTATGTAATTTTTAGAAACAACACACTCAAGAATATATTGATAAAAAATTCCCCAAAACAGATTAACGGATGTATATACGAAATTCCATGCAATCAGTGTAATAAACGATATATCGGTCAAAGTGGCAAAGCACTAGAAACTCGATTAAAACAGCATAAATATAATGTAAGAACAGGAAACATTGCCAGCAGTCT
>NC_090766.1:47379347-47384347 GCF_036898095.1 Palaemon carinicauda | reverse complement strand
AGGGTGAAATGGAAGCAAGTGAAAAAGAAATGAACAGTAATTTTTAAAAAATTTCCATTGAAATCAATACAAGAGATAAGTGGAAAAGTTCGTAAATAAAATCAAGGAAAACTTCCTGAAAAGACCAAGATCTAGTAAAGAAAAGATTAAAAATGAAGGTAAAATACAAGAAAGATGCAATAGAATTAGCATAACTATCCAAAACAACAAACAAACTGAAAACCCAAGACATTCGTAAATACAATCAGACCAAAATTGAGGAAACACTAAAGAAATGAAGCACGAAATTTATGGAAAGAAGACTTAGAACAGGACGCCAACAGATGTTTGCTTTAAAGGAGAAAAATGGACCACATTTATGCCAGCTTGAAAAAAAAAAATAGAGTTTCAGGATAAATCATTAAGAGTCGCTTTTGTTCGGCTTAACTCTCGAATACGATGTTCAGCTGCAAAGTGGGAGATTCGTGACATGAATACAGTATTTGTTGACTGTTTCCATTATAAACTTTATTCTGTACTGACATCATTTTACAATAAATATGATAGTTCCTAGATTATCGGATAGGAATTGCACTATGAATGGGAAAGGATTCTCATATTAATACCCTACAAGGATATATTCTTTTGGATAGATTACACAATTTAATCCCCATCCTTTGCCATAGGGGTCAAATAACCAAACCCTTTTTCATATGTTGACAGTCCTTCTTGCTCCCTTGATATTTTTATCTCAGGATTAGAAATTCCGATTCTCCTCTCCCTTTTTATTTATAAATTTTACGGGTCTCTTGATTTCATTTCGTGTCCCACTCTCTCTCTCTCTCTCTCTCTCTCTCTCTCTCTCTCTCTCCTCTCTCTCTCTCTCTCTCTCTCTCTCTCTCTCTCTCTCTCTCCAATTATCATACCGTATTTTGAAACAGAATTAGAACGGTAATGAATGGTGTATAAGTATCGTTTCAGGTGAGTAAGAGACAGACAGACAGACAGACAGACTCTGTGTACCCTTCTCCCTTTTTTCGTGTTGATGTCGAAATAAACAATTCTATTGAAATCATTGAATGCCATAAAATGTCTTCCTGTACATTATGTTTATATTCTCTTTGAATAACTTCTTTTATAGGTTCTTGGTCAAAGTCCCAATGTTGTTGTTTTTCACGATTAACAACATCAAAGAAAAACAAAATTACTGCGTTATTTAAGAGAATATTTGTATGCGATAAGCTATGTTTTTATTTCAATCTTCTCATTCCAGTTAATTGTATTTTAAAAACGTGTTATTATAAGTTTAATAATCTCAAATATCAATTCGATAAAGTAGAATCTCTGAGATTAATTAGAGAATAGATAATGACATTAAAACTGACATTATCAGAACAATATTGATGAACGCTTGATTACAAAATAAAAATAATGTGTCACTTTACCTTACATAGATTGTACGATTAATCTTATTTAAAATTCTTTAATAAACAAAGGTACGAGGTAATTGATTATTCTTCCATAACAAAAAGATTACAAAGTTATAAGCTAAAGAGAAAAAAGGTAAATAAGAAAAAAAAAGGTGAACAGAGAATGGTTAAATAAATAAGAATGAATGACCAGAGGGCATCGTGTGTCCAGGAATTATCTTCTGTCGTAGTTCACTGATGGTTTATTTATCTTATCCGTCTTTCCAATGTTTTCATAATTACGACAAACAGGTACGAAGAGAACCGAGCTTGGAGTCTGCGCATGCTGTCGCGACGAGTCTTATTTTATATCGTTCCGTCGTGTGTCGAAGTAATTTCTTATATTTACATATAGACATGACGTTGATAATATAACCAATCTCTCTCTCTCTCTCTCTCTCTCTCTCTCTCTCCTCTCTCTCTCTCTCTCTCTCTCTCTCGTTTCCATATTTGCCTACACTACTATAATTTTCTTTGATTTCCGAAAGACTATCTTTTTCATCAGTGCTCTCTTGATCTCCCATCATTTACTTTTTTTTCTCTCTCTCTCTCTCTCTCTCTCTCTCTCTCTCTCCTCTCTCTCTCATCTCTCTCTCTCTCTCTCTCTCTCTCTCGTTTCCATATTTGTATACACTACCTTTATTTCTTCTTTGATTTCTCAAAAGCTATCTTTTTCATCAACGCTCTCTTGATCTCCCCTTATTCACCTCTCTCTCTCTCTTTCTCTCTCTC
Organism: Palaemon carinicauda; assembly: GCF_036898095.1. NCBI lineage: Eukaryota > Metazoa > Arthropoda > Malacostraca > Decapoda > Palaemonidae > Palaemon > Palaemon carinicauda. Next base: position 47,382,167 of record NC_090766.1, on the reverse strand, counting down.
TCTCTCTCCTCTCTCTCTCTCTCTCTCCTCTCTCTCTCTCTCTCTCTCTCTCTCTCTCTCTCTCTCTCTCTCTCTCTTATGTTCTGCAAAACGGAGAAAAGAGGATTGCACACTTGCCATCCTCTGATTTGGAAATAGGCAATAGAGATCAATGAAATTATATATATTTATATATATATTTATATATATATATATATATATATATATATATATATATATATAGAGAGAGAGAGAGAGAGAGAGAGAGAGAGAGGAGAGAGAGAGAGAGAGAGAGAGAGAGAGATTAGTTGTTAGTAAGAAACTCGTCCCACTATTAGATTTGTTTAAAATTCGTTTCTCTCTTCTTGGTGACATAACAAACGTCATCGATACTAAATATTACTATTTACAGAATATACACACACACACATTTATATATATATATATATATATATATATATATATATATATATATATATATATATATAGAGAGAGAGAGAGAGAGAGAGGAGAGAGAGAGAGAGAGGAGAGAGAGAGAGAGAGAGAGAGGAGAGAGAGAGAGAGAGAGAGAGAGAGAGAGAGAGAGAGAGAGAGAAAATAAAAAAAAAAAATGGTAGTTTTCTGAAATATATATACCATGATTTCAAGTTCCTGTATTAAAATAGAGTATGAATTATTAGATTATTTCTCTAAGAAGATATTTTTTGTAATGCAAATGGTTTAAAGTTTGGTAAATCTGTATTAACCAATTACTTCCAAAAATAGAATCTCGGAATAGGAAAACTCATATAAAGAAAATAAGTTTTTGTTTTTTGTTTTTTTTTTCTTTTGCAAAATCGTCAATCCCTCTTTGCTTTAAGCACGCATGCATTTATGCACGCGCTTGCAGGAATTCATAAATGCACCAATAATTTGTCGGACCTTAAGAGCCCGTGAAACAAAACGAAAAAAAAATCAACTCAGGTTTAACCCCACTTGATCCTTTCAATTAAAATGAAATGAATAATAGATGTTTAGTGAATGGGACTTGGAATGAAGTGGAACTCGCGCGAGGAGGAAATAAAAGCAACGCGGATGATTGATTGAATGTAGGAAACGTAAATGATGATGGGTTGGTAAAGCCACGCTGATGATGACGAGGAAATAAAAAAAAAAAAGGCGTAATTTGGATGAAAAAAAAAATTTGACGATGATTGAAAGGGAGAATTGTCGTTTTTTAGAAATAGATGGTGGGGTAGATTTCAAACGCTGGGATATATGAATTTAATATTCATGTTTTGATAAAGAAAAATTTATTTTACATTAAAAAAATTTTTAGTTTTTCAATTTAATGTTCGTCTTATTTTAAAAATTCAATAATTATCAGGTTTGAATGATTTCATCTTCATCTGATTTAAGTTTCAATAATCATCGTGGATGAAAAAAAAAAAGAACTATTTTTTTTAGTTTTATAAAATTGAATAATCCGGTTTTGAAAAATTAATTTTTTCATTTCATTTTGTTTTCGAAAATTCAATCTTCATCAGGTTTAAAAAAATCATTAATAAAATTTAAGAGATTTAAGTGTTATCAAATTTTGAATGAGTCAATTTCATATTTTTTTTTCATAAATCAATATTGACATTTCTTAAGGGATCCCCTTTTTTGACTAATAAAAAAAATCAAGTAATTTGATCATTCCCTTATCACGACCATTGTAATTGTGACGCCTTTTAATGCAAAATCAATCTTCGACGACTATGTATAACATCTGTCTGGTGAAAAATTCCTTAATTTCCGTGAAATAAGAGTTGGCTATTTCTTCATTGTACCCTTCATTTATTAATTATTTTTGAGGCTCCTGAATTCTCATTTACTTTTGCTCTCCCTTGTTTTTATAGAATTTGCCTTTTCAGAACTCCCAGTTATTTTTATAAACAATTATCTTTTGAATACTATTTGCTTTTAAGATTCCGGAATTATTTCTCACTCCTGGTCTCCCTTATTATCTTAATTTTTTCCTTTTCAAAATTCCTGTTTTTTTTTTTTTTTTTTTTTTTTTTTTTTTTTTTTTTTTTTTTTTTTTTTTTTTTTTTTTTTTTTACTTTAAAAATTGTTTGTATTAAATCCTCTATAGCCATTGAATACGAACTTAAAAAAAATACTTCATTTGAATAGACCATGTAATTTTTTTAAATCAAATTCTGATATCTTATGAGTACATATTAAATAAATCTGGGTGTTTATAGGTTTTGCTACTTGCACAAATAGGATTTGTAAAGACAATGAGCTTTCTTAAAGTTATGATTTATATAATATCAGCTCTTTCATGGAATTTTCACTTAGAAAATTGATTTACAGATTACACTTTTAAAAAATAAAAATTTAAACTTAATATAGACCTCATGTTTTAAACAAAAAACAAAAAAGAAAATATTTATCCACTCTGAGCTTTTAAAAAATCCTGATCTGTAGGCCTATGGACTTGGCCTTTAAAAAAAAAAAAAATAACTAGAAATCTGACTAGTCACTATTTTTTAGTGAGGCAGATTTGCACCGACTCGCAGCGGTGCCCTTTTAGCTCGGAAAAGTTTCCTGCTCGCTGATTGGTTAGAGAAGATAATTCTAACCAATCAGATAGCCAGAAACTTTTCCGAGCTAAAAGGGTACTGCTGCGAGTCAATGCAAATCTGCCTCACTAAAAAAAATTGACTATTATGGACATCACGCTTTCAAAAACATACAATTCGCTTTTATTGTTTTGATTTCCACTCTTACTGTTACTTCACATTTCTATCAACTCTTTATCTCTATACCATTTCACTTTTAGTCGTGACGAACGCTGAATCAATTTATCCAGTT
>NC_090766.1:47351847-47374347 GCF_036898095.1 Palaemon carinicauda | reverse complement strand
GAGTTCGTAAAAAATGCACAAAAGCTATCTAGAATATAGTACCAATGGGGCCAGGGGTTAGTGCGCTTTAAAGAACTTAATTTCAAGGTTGTAAGCAATGTTTCTCTCCCCTTTTAGCTTAGCATTTTCAGTTCGTATTGTATTGTTTCTTTTTTTACGTTACTTGTGTTTATTTTTCTAGTTTTATTACCCTGGATTTTAGACAGCTTACTGGAAGATGTAAATGAGAAGGTAGCAGCTGGACAGTAATCAGTTTCAGTAATCAGTAATAGTGATGTGGTTAAGGATCAACCTGAAGGAACAGTGTTTCATGGTGACTGAGACATCTTTGATCAGCTGGTGTCAGATGTTTATGGAACTGGATCAGTTAAAAGCCTGATTGGTAACGTCTCTGTCTGGTGTTTGCCAGACTGGGGTTCGAGTCCCGCTCAGACTCGCTATTGACATTAGTGTCTGCAACCTTACCATCCTTGTGAGCTAAGTTTGGGGGGTTTAGGGGAGCCTATAGGTCTCTTTGCTGAGTCATCAACAGCCGCTGCCTGGCCCTCCCTGTTCCTAGCTTGGGTGGAGAGGAGGCATGGGCGCTGATCATATAATATATGGTCAGTCTCTAGGGCATTGTTCCGATTGCTAGGGCAATGTCACTGTCCCTTGCCTCTGCCATTCATGAGCGACCTCTAGACCTCTAAACATGGAAGAATTTGGATTCTGTAAAGAAGATGGCCTGAAATTAATCCCTCGTATGCATTCCTTGGAAGATTCAAAAGTCCAGTTTAAGAGTTTCCACTATAATACCAGAGAAAACGACCTGAAGAACCAACCCTCTTAGAGCCCTCAAACTGTGCTGAAAATTACAGCATCAAGATTCTGATATTTTTTTTTTCTAGATTATTGCTTGTCATATGCCCTTTGGGGGTCAATTTATCCCTACTATATCGTGATCTGTGTCTAGAGGGCTACTGCCAATTCTCCAAACTGCACGACAACTATGTTTGTATATATATGTATATGCATATCTATCTATCTATCCATCTATAGATATATATTTATTATATACACACACGCACATACACACTCACACACACACACACACACACATATATATATATATATATATATATATATATATATATATATATATATATATATATATATATTATAAATATTGCACATTTAGACGTGTTTTTCATATTTAAATAAGCCATAAATTTTTGATACATTAATGTCTGGATTCTCTTAACGACCTCGGAATCAGAGCCCCAGGCGAAATCACACAAAGACAACAGATTCTGACTGGCCGGGAGTCAAACCCGGGTTCAGGAAACTTGTTTGGACATTGACATAAAGTTTCCTCGACCAGAATTCGATTCCCCGCCAGTCAGAAGCTGTTATCTTTATGTGATTTCGCCTGGAGCTCTGATCCCGAGGTCGTTAGGAGAATCCAGACATTAATGTATCAAAAATATATGTCTTGTTTGAATATATATATATATATATATATATATATATATATATATATATATATATATATACATATATATATATATATATATATATATATATATATATATATATATATATATATATGTATATATATATGTGTATATGTATGTATGTATATAATATATATATATATATATATATATATATATATATATATATATATGTATATATAAATATATACATGCACACACACACACACACACACATATATATATATATTATTATTATTATTATTATTATATTAAATGCTAAGCTACAACCCTAGTTGGAAAAGCAGGATGCTATAAGCCCAGGGGCCCCAACAGGGAAAATAGCCCAGTGAGGAAAGGAAATAAGGAAAAATAAAATATTTTAGGAGTAGTAACAATATTCAAATAGATATTTCCTATTTAAACAATAAAAACTTTAAGAGAACAAGAGGAAGAGGAACTAGATAGAAAAGTATGCCCGAGTGTACCTTCAAGCAAGAAAACTCTAACCCAAGGCAGTGTAAGACCATGGTACAGAGCTATGGCACTACCCAAGACTAGAGAACAATGGTTTGATTTTGGAGTGTCCTTCTCCTAGAAGAGCTGCTTACCATATATATATATATATATATATATATATATATATATATATATATATATATATATATATATATATATATATATATATATATATATATATATGTATGTATATATATATATATATATATGTATATGTATATATATATATATATATATATATATATATATATATATATATATATATATATATATATATATATATATATCATCAGAGAAGGTGGCGGCAGCCAGTAACTTACATTTCTCTAATTGGACAGGGAAATAGACAGTTCTAGATATCCATTTATTATAAATCCCGACGTTTCGTGATCGTCATTATCACATCTTCCAGGGCTACATATAGGGAGTACATAGGCTATATAACATTAAGAAACAGTAATATACAAATATATATAAACAGTAAAAATTAGTAAAAATTTGTAAAAAAAAAAATTAAAAATTCAAGTAAAAATATGCATGAAACAGAAGTGGAACCAACCTCGCAGTAGCGCAAATAAAAACTGAATGGCATCAACAACTACAGAACAAAACAAAGAAACCTATGACAAGTACAATCGTTAAACACCCAAGCTTCCTCCATTCAATTGTACTTGCCAGCCGGAGGGGGTAGCCCCATCCTTCCAGCGGGAAGGGGGAAGCCCCGCCCTGCCAGCAGGAAAGGGGAAGCCCTGATCTTCCAGCAGGAAGGAGGAAGCCCCGCCCTGCCAGCAGGAAAGGGGAAGTCCCGATCTTCCAGCAGGAAGGGGGAAGCCCCGCCCTGCCAGCAGGAAAGGGAGAACCCCATCCTGCCAGCGGGAAGGGGGAAGCCCCGCCCTGCCAGCGGGAAGGGGCGAGCCCCACCCTGCCAGCAGGAAAGGGGGAACCCCATCCTGCCAGCGGAAAGGGGGAAGCCCCGCCCTGCTAGCTGGAAGGGGCGAGCCCTGCCCTGCCAGTGGGAAGGGGGGAGCCCCGCCCTGCCAGCGGGAAGGGGCGAGCCCCGCCCTGCCAGTGGGAAGGGAGGAGCCCCGCCCGTCCAGCGGGAAGGGGGGGCCCCGCCCTGCCAGCGGGAAGGGGGGAGCCCCGCCCTGCCAGCGAGAAGGGGGGAGCCCCGCCCTGCCAGCGAGAAGGGGGGAGCCGCGCCCTGCCAGCGAGAAGGGGGGAAGCCCCGCCCTGCCAGCGGGAAGGGGGGAGCCCCGCCCTGCCAGCGGGAAGGGGGGAGCCCCGCCCTGCCAGCGAGAAGGGGGGAGACCCGCCCTGCCAGCGGGAAGGGGGGAGCCCCGCCCTGCCAGCGGGAAGGGGGGAAGCCCCGCCCTGCCAGCGGGAAGGGGGGAGATCCCGTCCTGCCAGCGGGAAGGGGGGAGGCCCTTCGGGCTAGCGGGAAGGGGGAAGCCCCGCCCAGCCAACAATAGAGAGTTCCTGTATCTAGGTTATTTTTAAAAAAACATGAAGTGTGGAATCAGGAAGGCATTCATGAAAAGCAAAACAAGAATGTTGAAGACTTCTTCTTTCTCTCCATGAGGAAGAGGAAGTCTTCAAGATTCTTTTTTTTAAGACTTCTTCTTCCTCATGGAGAGAAAGAAGAAGTCTTCAAGATTCTTCTTTTGAAGACTTCTTCTTCCTCATGGAGAGAAAGTCAAGACTTCTTCTTCCTCATGGAGAGAAAGAAGAAATCTTCAAGATTCTTGTTTTGAAGACTTCTTTCATCTAAGAAGAAAGAGATCAACGACAAGTGGAATCAGGAAGGCAGTCATGAAAAGCAAAACAAAAATCTTGAAGACTTCTTCTTTCTCTTCAGGAGGAAGGAGAAGTCTTCAAGATCCTTGTTTTGAAGACTTCTTCTTCCTCATGTAGAGAAAGAAGAAGTCTTCAAGATTCTTCTTTTGAAGACTTCTTTCTTCTAAGAAGAAAGGGATCAACGACAAGTGGAATCAGGAAGGCAGTCATGAAAAGCAAAACAAGAATCTTGAAGACTTCTTTCTCTCCATGAGGAAGAAGAAGTCTTCAAGATTCTTGTTTTGAAGACTTCTTTCTTCTAAGAAGAAAGGTATCAACGACAAGTTGAATCAGGAAGGCAGTTATGAAAAGCAAAACAAGAATCTTGAAGACTTCTTCTTTCGCTCCAGGAGGAAGAAGAAGTCTTCAAGATCCTTGTTTTGAAGACTACTTCTTCCTCATGTAGAGAAAGAAGTCTTCAAGATTCTTCTTTTGAAGACTTCTTTCTTCTAAGAAGAAAGGGATCAACGACAAGTGGAATCAGGAAGGCAGTCATGAAAAGCAAAACAGGAATCTTGAAGACTTCTTTCTCTCCATGAGGAAGAAGAAGTCTTCAAGATTCTTGTTTTGAAGACTTCTTTCTTCTAAGAAGAAGTCTTCAAAACAAGAATCTTGAAGTAAGTATAGCCCATAATGCTGAAGATCCAAAAATAAAGATTGTACAGAATAAGGCGGAAACTGCACAGAAGTAGAGAATATTGAAGGACCAGAGAAAGCTAAAAGTCTTCAATCTGAAGTATTTTTTTTCCTCTAAAAGGAAAAACTTCTAAAGAGAGACACTCCAATTGGACGTCTTCCTGTTAGCACGCTCTTATAAGAAAAATGATTATCCAGGACGGACGAAGGAACGGTTTGGGATCGGAGATTTTTGGTTTCTGCGCCCCGGATTTGAACTTCGAGCTCGAGCTTCGGTCAGACTCATGATCATCTGTGTCATCAGTGTTCGTGTCATCCAACACAAGTAACAGCTTTTAAAAAATACAACCCTTATGGGCTGTCAACACAAGGACGCGTGGTCCGTCTTGTATATAGGCGGGTCGATCTAAATCATCATCATCAGGAGAGGCAATTTGAGACACTGTCATTATAAAAAGGATATTTTAATTGCAAACGGATCAATGGTTCAATTGGGTTCCGTCGTCATGAAACGCCTTCAAGATGTTCGTCAAAAGAAATTCGACCAAGAAGCGCAACGGCAGGAGGAGAGGAACTGGTTGAACGAATACTCTGAGGAAAGAGTTTGTTGCTCTTCATCAGGACCCCTAAAAGATTGATACGCAATCGGGACGTCAAAACGAAAGTTAACTTACGGGAAGAGTAGGAACGGGGTACCTTCTCACACGTACATATATATATATATATATATATATATATATATATATATATATATATATATATATATATATATATATATATATATATATATATATATATATATATATATATATATGTGTGTGTGTGTGTGTATATATATATATTTGTGTGTGTGAGTATAATTTGATAACTAAGGAAATAGGGCTAAGAAATCAGTGGTCTTTATAATAAACGAAGGAAAAAAAGCATTTGGGTTTACACCTCCATAAGCATCAACATCCATGAAGAGTGTCCTAATTCCGTAGGACAAATGCTAAGCTAGTTAGGTTAGCCTCAGAAAAAACAGGAATGAGGAAGATCTATATTCTCAATACTCTACTTACTGTCTGTTATGGTCAGCTATATCAAAACGTAATTATACAAAACCCCCTTTAATGTTTTATTCGCCCATAAATTAATTTATCATAGAAATTAGCAAAATAATAACAGATAAGAAAATAATACCCAGCAAACACACATACACACACACACACACGAGACTGATCATATCTACATATGATTAACTCCCAATCCCCCCGGAGCACCCCAATTGAGCGCCGACAGAGGACAATCAAGCGCCAAAAATTAGCCAATTTGAGCCTTAGAGTGATGCCCAAACAAGCGACAAAATTTCAGTACAAATGAGCGCTGATAGGAGGGTTCCGGACCTTTTTTTTTTTTTTTTTCCATATGTCTTTCTTCTCTGGAACAACCACACAAAATATAAAACAGCCACTCAACTGCCTTAAAAATCGTCTGAGGCTTTTGCTGTCTACAATAAAATACCCGTTTTTTTCTATCTTAAACACCATATAGGTAATAATGAAAACAAGTATGCTATTCAGAAAAAAAATACATTCCTAAATATTAATTGGTAAAAATTTAAAAGCAGCTCGTTTAATATACTGAAGTCTAGATATGGAGCCTTCCATGTATTCCTTAAACAGTGCCACAAGTTTCTTCTCTTTAAGTCGGTAGCATTTTCTTCGTGGTTTTTCTTCACCCAGGCTTCTGATTTTAATGTAAGTGTCGGTCTGTATCTCTGAAATAACGTTAACAAATACATGCAAAGAGGGATGGCTGGAATAAAATTGACTATTAAAATGTTTGTGAAATGCCTCTGGTCCATTTGTTGTTCTACGAGTTTCTGATGGTGCTTCTGCCCAAAGATTTGGGGGGAACTTGGAGTCAGAGCTAATATAGTTTGTTGTTACATAATCAGCAAACTGAACACTTTTAGTATCAGTTGGTGCAATTGACATTATATCCTCCACAAAACTATCTTCTACGTCAGAGGGTTCAAGGCATGATAGCCCGAAAAAGGACTTCAACCATTTTCCATTTTCACTACCACTTTTAAAATCATTTGAAAGCCCTAGTTCTTGGATTTTTCTCCACCAGCTTTGTCCAAGGTGGAATTTGCAACATTTGATGATACTTGTTGGACATAAATTTTCTAATGTATTAATTACTGCTTGCTCAAAGTCCACATGTATAGACTCTGGAGAAAATTCAAGACAATGACTATTCAGAATACTTAAAAGAAAATTAAAAGCCTTCGTGTATATCTCTTTGCTTCGTCCTGGGAGCAGCATAAAAACGAGTGGCACATAATGTCCATTCTGAAAGCCATGTATGGTATACATTTGCATAAAAAATTTAGGGCAATATTGGAAAGTGCCATCCATAAAAAGTTCATGCACATTGCACAAAGTCATTAGATTGGTCAGGCATGAGAATATGATAATTTCTTCTTCTTCATTATTTACACAGACAAATGGTTCTCCCTTGGACGTCTTCAATTCTCTCTCTTTTAGTAGCATATGCACTTCACTTCTTGACACTGGAAGTTTACCATAGAATTTCATTCTCTCTCTGTACACTGCTTTTGCCGTTGATTTCAAGTCTTCAGGTTTTAGACTGTTTTCATCATGCATCTTTACAAGTTCCTTTCGAAGGAGTTTATTAGGCCGTATAGTTATATCTTCTGTAGCTTTCCTCTTTGCAGTTGTCCTCAACATTCTTCTGTCGATGGCCCTCTGATCTGGTAGGTGAATATGATCATTTGGGAGAACAACTATCACTTGTAAATCAGAGTCGGTGTGTAGCCTACTCTTGCAGCGAGTTGTGGTGCTTGCACACCTCCACGAGATATTTCCATTTTTTAGTTCTTTATCTTTTCTGTAGTGGTAACCATCCAATGTCAAAGACGGTCTTCCTTGGTTGGTCTGGACGATTTGAAAGGCCATGGTGAACTGACTATGTATATTCCGTGCTCGAATGTACCAAAGCTAAGGCGCTCGTTTGTCCTTCCAACTTTACTCTAGTCTGGCAATTATCACAGGGCCAGTTGGCGCTCGAAAGGGCTGTTCCCCAATCCCCCTCATCACCCAAGCTAGTACCAAGGAGGGCCAGACAATGGCTGCCGATGACTCAGCAGATAGACCTATAGGCTCCCACAAACCTACCCCCATCCTTAGCTCAGATGGTGAGATTGCAGGGACCAAAGAAACTAACGTATTTGAGCTGGATTCGAACATCAGTCTGGCGTTCACCAGTGCGGGACGTTACCACATCGCCCATCACAACAGGGGATTCCGGGCCTCGCTTAAGACTTTTATTTCAGTTCCAAGTTATTTCTTATTTCGTTATTCCCTCCTCTAGACAGTCTCTTAAACTTGTTCATATTAAGAAAGGGTAAAACAACAAGTAGGCCTACTTCAACCATCCTTCAGCCCTTGCTAAGCTCTTCTGGAACAAAAACAACAAAATGAACTGGAATTTCGGTAAATGTCATTTACCGAGATTCCAACCAAACATCAAGCCGGTTATAGTGAATGTCCTCATTGACGGCTTAAAAGCACTATATATATATATATATATATATATATATATATATATATATATATATATATATATATATATATATATATATATATATATACACTAAATTTGTGTCTCAGGTACTACTTCTCCTATTTCTACACACACGCGCGCACGCACGCCCGAATGTACGCACGCATATATATATATATATATATATATATATATATATATATATATATATATATATATATATATATATATATATATATGTATGTATGTGTGTGTTTGTGTGTGTATTAATATATATATATATATATATATATATATATATATATATATATATATATATATATACATATATATATATATATATACATATATATATATATATATATATATATATATATATATATATATATATATATAATTATATATATACATACATACATACATACACACTTATATACAATGGAAGTTAAAACTGGACCCATTTTATTAAACATGCAGTGTCTATATCCAGTTAAATAGAAAAAAATACCTTTGGCTGACCCTACACAAACAGAAGGACAATTCCATATAGCTGGAATACCTTAAAATCAAGTCCCTTTGCAAATTCCGAATTCCATAACTTGTCTCGGATTCGTATCAGTATCAATTATCTCTTGCCTCGGTCGAAATTAAAACCTTAACCACACACTGATGCGTATAATAATTATAATGAATTAATTCAAGTGTATTCGGGACCCATTTAAATTCCCCCAGTAATAACGGCGTTACCCCGACTGCTAATGAAGGATGAATCAATTATATTGTAATTATAAGCATGCAATTAGCCGAACCCGTAACCGCAACTTTTGGGGCCCAAATAATAGTATTTTTGTATTTTATTATTCGTCCTATAATTATTATTATTATTATTATTATTATTATTATTATTATTATTATTATTATTATTATTATTCCTGATCTAGTCATTCATATCTGGCACCGTTGTTAAGGCTGTGGTGGCCGATGTGGTAAAGTCCCTTACTGCTGAACACCAGACTATGGTTCGAGTCCCGCTCAGACTGTATTTTCTTTGGTCGCTGCAACCTTACCATCCTTGTGACCTATGGTTGGGAGGTTTAGGGGAGCATATAGCTCTATCTGATGAGCCATCAGCAGCCATTGCCTGGCCCTCCTTAGTCCTAGTTTGGGTGGAAAGGGTGTTTGGGCGCTGATCATATGTATATATGGTCAGTCTTTAGGGCATTGTCCTGCTTGATAGGGCAATGTCACTGACCCTTTCCTCTGCTATTCATGAACGGCCTTTGAACCTTTAAACCTTTATGCATGTTGCATAAGATTTTTCATGATTCCGACCATAATTTGCATTCAGATCTTACCGGATAATACTATCCTTTCTGTAATGCTAGGCATACAGTTAATTCTAATAGTCATGTCTTCTCTATCATAAGGTTTAATACTACAAAGTATTCTAGAAGTTTTATTCCAACTGAGACTAAGTTGTGGAAAGATCTTCCTAATCAGGAAGTTGAATCGGTGGAACTTCAAAATTACAAACTTCCAGCGAATGTTTTTATGTTGAACAGGCTGACTTAAGTATCTTTTTAAAGTATTATGAAAGATCAATTTTAATATTGTTACTGTTCTTCAGATATTTTATTCTAAATGTTCATCACTTCTATTATAGATGATTTGCTTTCCTTACTCCCTTTCCTCTGGGGTATTTCTCCCGGTTGAAGACCTTGGGCTTATAGCATCCTGCTTTTCCAACTAGGGTTGTAGCTTAATAACAACAACAACAACAACAACAACATACCTATGTTATTTATTCAATCTTTCCATTATGAAAAATTCTGATTTTGATCAAGTATGATTGATAGATACCTTGTGGATGGAGATAATTTTCTTGAAACATCTTTAATATGTAGTTTAAGGTCAAAAGTCAAATGAAAAAATCGATATATATGAAGCTATGGTAGTCCTGTATTGCAGGTATTAACATTGACCTACTTTTACAGGTCATGGGTCAATATTCACCTCTCTCTCTCTCTCTCTCTCTCTCTCTCTCTCTCTCTCTCTCTCTCTCTCTCTCTCTCTCTCTCTCTCTCTCTCTCTCTCTCTCTCTTCGGCGTCAATGACCTTCGATGTCAGGGTGCCAGACAATTTCAAATCATTCATTCTCTCTCTCTCTCTCTCTCTCTCTCTCTCTCTCTCTCTCTCTCTCTCTCTCTCTCTTTCGGCGTCAATGACCGATGTCAGGATGCCAGAGAACTTCAAATCATTCATTTTCTCTCTCTCTCTCTCTCTCTCTCTCTCTCTCTCTCTCTCTCTCTCTCTCTCTCTCTCTCTCTCTCTCTCTCTCTCTCTTCCTTAGATTTTTTTAGGTCATTATTTAGTGTCAATATTTTTTTTTAAATGTGTCGATACCATAAAAAGGTAAAGGAAAAAACACTCTTAATTCTGAATAGATAACAAACTAACGTAGCTGCTTTCATGTAGAAATACTGGACTAATTAACTGGATAAGGATTTGGACATTGCGAGTTTGTCATACATTACGAGATAAATGACCTTGATAATAACGCCAATTTATAAACAAAATTGGATGGATTTGGAAAACGAATGCCATTAATTAAGCCAAAAGTCCAGTTATTATAGTCGCAAGCAAATGTTTTTCAACTGTTGATATTAAGAAGGAACTTACGATTTTAAGCACAAAATTAAACATTTAAACATTGTAAAATATTCTTTATTTACACTCAATAATAATTTGTCATTATTTACATTCATAAGCACAAAATTAAACATTATAAAATATTCTTTATTTACACTTAATAATAATTTGTCATTATTTACATTCATAAGGACAAAATTAAACATTATAAAATATTCTTTATTTATCCTCAATAATAATGTTATTATTTACATTCAATCATAATTACCTTTACTTTCTGGATGGGGATACCTTAACTTGGTGAAAGGGGCTGTGTATCACTGCGAACAGCAAAGCTGTACTAGTCATGGCCTCTACTAGGTTGGTTTGCTGTGAGCCATCAAACAAAAGTCTTCCACCTTCACCATTTTGCAGTTGGGAGGTTGGTGATGAAAACTGACCAAACCCAAACATGAATAAGGACATGTCTGAGGCTGTTGTCCTGCAGTGAACTAGAAACGGTTGCCTTTTAACGGAAGTTGGTCAATAATCATAACCTAACCTATTTTCACCTAGCTTAACCTAAGCTATGGAGTAAGTGATACGTTCGAAAGGGTGATTCCATACCTTACTTCTCGCCTAGTAATATCAATTTACATTGAAACACATATAACTTAATATAACTTTGGATGTTGTACTTGTTTGAAAGGTTTAATACTCCTTGGAACACCCATCTCACCACCACCACACACGCCGTAACCATCTGGCTATACTATAAATGTCCCAAGTTTAAACGTGTAAAGGAGACTGATCAGCTCACAAGCCCCCTCACTATCCAAGCTTAATAGAGAACTAGCCAGTCGTCTCTATCTTGAGCTTTTAAATCAACACTTCTCCATTCGTCGTCTCCTACTTCACGTTTCATAGTCCTCATCCATGTAGGGCTGGGTCTTCCAGCTCTTCTTGTGCCTTTTGGAGCCCAGTTGAAAGTTTGGTGAACTAATCTCTCTTGGGGAGTACGAAAAGCATGCCCAAACCATCTCCATCTACCCCTAACCATGATCTCATCTACATATGGCACTTGAGTAATGTCTCTTATAGTTTCATTTCTAATCCTGTCATGCCATTTAACTCCCAGCTCTTTTTGTGACTTGTGGAGCCCAGTTGAAAGTTTGGTGAACTAATCTCTCTTGGATAGTACGAAGACCATGCCCAAACCATCTCCATCTACCCCTAACCATGATCTCATCCACTTATGGCACTTGGGTAATTTCATAGTTTCATTTCTAATCCTGCATTTAACTCCCAATATTCTTCAGAGGGATTTGCTTTCAAATCTGCTGAATCGGTTGGAGATAGTTTGATTTTTTTTATTATACGATTCTTTAAAATGTTATAGTAGAAGTATACGTGTTAAACATTGACACGAGTCTCATAAGTATATTAACTTTGATTTTTCAATTTCAAGGCAACCTCTTAACACATATATTATTATTTTAGATTTCACGATTATTTTCTAACAAAATATTAAAATCTTAACGAAGGAAGCAAACATAAAGGCGAATACCAGCCTTCTTGTAAATGCATTACATATAAGTAAATATAATGACATAATGAAAATCTTAGACCCCAGTTATAATGACGATATCATTGCAGTTATTTGTGAGAATATTTTATCGTTGAACTTTGGAAGGAGTTCAGTTTGTTGCTAGAGTGAATCCTAATATAGACATTAGTCTGCGAGAGTAGTGTAGGCCTAACAAATACTTTATATGCTAATTCGTCTCAGGACTTTGTATCATCTGTGAAATCTATTCCTGAGAGAATTTCCGTTCGTTTTGATTCTATGTATATTTTGCCTCTGTTTGGGAGTTCCATTAGAAATCATGATAGCAGTAAGGGTGCACTTTGTTTATATATATATATATATATATATATATATATATATATATATATATATATATATATATATATATATATATATATATATATATATATATGTATGTGTATGTGTATATATATATATTATATATACATATATATGTATATGTATGTATAAATATATGTATATATATATGTGTATTCATATAATATATATATATATATATATATATATATATATATATATATATATATATATATATATATATATATTTGTATATATATATATATATATATATATATATATATATATATATATATATCTCTACAGTATATATAAATGTGTGTATATATACAGTATATATGAATGTGTGTATATATATTCATATGTATATATATGTATATATACAGTATATATGAATGTGTGTATATATATTCATACGTATATATATATATATATATATATATATATATATATATATATACATGCATATATATACTTGTGAGCTACACAAAGCACTAGAAGAGTTGGAAGTATATATATATATATATATATATATATATATATATATATATATATATATATATATATATATATATATATCTACAGTATATATGAATGTGTGTATATATACAGTATATATGAATGTGTGTATATATATTCATATGTATATATATGTATATATACAGTATATATGAATGTGTGTATATATATTCATACGTATATATATATATATATATATATATATATATATATATATATATATATATATATATATATATATATATGCATATATATACTTGTGAGCTACACAAAGCACTAGAAGAGTTGGAAGACCCAAGCCTATATGGCTGAGGACTATGAAGTTCGAAGTAGGAGATGATGAATGGAGAAGTATTGAATTAAAAGCGCAACACGGAGACGTCTGGAGAAATCTAACCGAGACCCTTTGTGTCAATAGGCGTAGGAGGAGACGATGATGATATATACTTGTAAATTTGAATTTTTTCGGTAAGCAGCATTCTTCATTGTATAATCAACTTTCGAACATTGTGGTCAATCTTACCTTTATATAAAGTGATAAATATTACGTGAAATGGTATATAATGAAAGGGTTCGATGCAAATATAATATGGTACATTACAGGTTCTCTTAAAGGTGTGACGAGCCGAGAGAAGGTTGTGACTCAAAGGCAGGATGAAAGCAACTGAGTAACTTTATTACAGAACATCCGTTTATATATACATAAACTCCAGGCAAAGAAGGCTTAAAAGACATAACAGGAAATTTCATGTTCAACCGACACCGCACTGGTTAATAGTTAACGGTGAGAAAAACAGACATGTTATTTCAGGTCCTTATCAGTGCAAGGGGAGAGCGAAGATATGAGCATAATAAATTATATACACAAGATTAAATGCGGTTACTATGTACGATCGTGTGACACACGGTTGGTACAAAGCCTCCTTTCCCATTCATCCGAAGAATGTGTAAAGTGTATAGCAGTAAAAAGTCATTCACTGCTTCCTTTTCCTTTCATTCAAAAGAGAATCTTTCTCCTTCACCGCTTACAGAATTCACTCCAGAATCACATGTAGTCCGACAAACGCTCCTCATTCTCAGAACCGAATCGGGAGTTGAATGAATGAAGCATTTGATTTTCAATTCCCCTCTTTGAAATTTTTAACATTCGATTTATCCGTCTCAGTCTCGGCGCAGCTTGATGCTCGTGCTGATGAATATAGACAAGTTTTTGAATACCTTGAGAGAGGTGACATTCTGCCTTGGCGTTGAATTTCGTCCGCTGAGGTGAATTGTTTAATGAAAAGGATTCTGTCATATCGAAGCACCCATCGAATTATGAAGCGAGTGTTTTTTTTTTTTTTTTTCTTCATCACAAGGGTCTTGTGATTTATCGCTGAATCGATGTTTCGTTCTCTGAAGGAATTACAAATCATGCTAGGGTAATTCATCAAACAGACATTCTTGATCATGAAATTAAAGCCAGAAATAATTGAAGAGACGGTGGACATCAATCTGATTTTCCGTCACTTTAGATACCTTCACACACACACACACACACACACACATTGTCCCTTAGACTTGCGCTCATATCCCCCAAGAGATATCTCCAATTTCTATTCGTAGGAAGTATCGCAAGGTCAAATTTTAGATCCCGCTATAAGCTTGGTTTAATTTTACTGGCAACCATAATCTTACTCTCCTTCTAAGGTAACAAGAAGTGTTGGCAGGATATAGGCCTACCTTCAGAGCTATCAGCACTCATTGTATAGCCGTCCTTGGTACTAGTTTTTTAGCAATGGTCGTTGTTGTTATTGTTTGTAGAGATTGCCTGGCCCTTTTGCCCAGACACGGGCTTTTGCAATCTTGCAGCCCGTAGGTGTTTGGATAGGATATATTTGGATAGGTAATTGGGTAGGGGATATTCTGCAACATTTATTTTAGGATATTGGGATAGGTTTTGGGTGGTGATGGTACTAGTTTTTTAGCACTGGTCAAGTAAGTCCTCTAAACATTCATATGACGTACCGTGGAGAACGGATTAATGATTTGTCATTACTACGTACTTGTTAGCTAAGAACCAAGGTATACCGAAGGTCATAAAGTTTTATGATTAACCAAGGCCAATATAGAGGCCTTGTGATTAACGAAAATTTGACGTGAATGGGTCGTACCATAGCGAAGGACATGAAATAGCTAATTTCCGAAACAGAATTATCTTACAGAACATGATTATCTGCCGTTAAAACCCTTCACCGTAACGGTTTCAATATCAAAATGAAAAAATGGGATAATGGCAGGAGAGGCCCACGCATGAACAAGCAACCTATTCACAAAACCCCATTAAAAGAAAAAAAAATCGTATTATGAAAAAGACTTTGCAGCATATCCTGCCAGGAAGTGTCAAGACGAACGGGATGTGAAAAAAAAATTAGAATAAACGGAAATGAGAAAGAGATGAAAGTGTTTGGCGAGATGGATGAAATGGAACAGCAGTGGCGGATAGATGGATGATGCGGTGCTCCGGTTGGAAGACGGATGAGAAGATGTCAGGAAGAGCTATGAGTTTGGGATACGAAATCTGGATGCCCAATAGAAGAAGATATTTAAAAGGCAACAGTAATCACTGAAACCCTTAGAATCATAATGAACTCCACATCCTGGGTTAATTTATACTGTTGCGTTATTTAAGCAATAAAATTTTATCAATTTACTATTTCATTTATTAATCATTTTTTATGAGGATAACTTTTCTTCTATAATTTCCTGTATAGTTCTGATTCGAACCTGTGAATCTGAATCGAAACATAACTAAATAGTTAATGAAAATGTCTACTATGTCTATTAATATCATATATATATATATATATATATATATATATATATATATATATATATATATATATATATATATATATATATATAAATTATATATATGTATGTATATATATGTATATATATATATATATATATATATATATATATATATATATATATATATATATATATACACCCATATGTGATATTAATATTACAATGTCCTCTACGGAAAAAAGGTGCCTTTAAAGAAAAAGATAAACGAGCAATCTCAGCCATTTAATTGCAGAATCGTAGATAAACCTTGTGTGCAGAAAGCTTCCCTAATATTAACAACTCCAGACAACAATGAGATTTCGCATCTGCAAAATGGCGAACTCTCCCCTAACCATCCACTCCTCAATCTATACTGCATCACCCATTAGTGTTGATGTCACAACATTGGCTGCTGATGTAATGACTAAGGACAACTTTTACTGTCATTGGTAGAGGGCCACAAAACATTAAAGAATAGTGACAAGGTTATTTTGCTGCGATTTTGCAATTCTAGTGTTGGAAAAAAAAAAGTTCATTGGGGAAGTGCAGTAGGCCATCATAGTACAGGAAATATGAATGAAAATTGGCTTGGATTACTCTCTGTGCACTAAGCCCAATCTTGTCATTACAAAGACAATATCCCAGTTCAAGGACAAACTCAAAAACACATGGACATAACCACGATCCAAGCACTGGCACATGCTGGACAATATCATAAAAAGGCAGAGCCAAAAGAACCGTCTCCTGCAGGGCTCTGTGCTGGTTCCCATTTTGTTTGACATTTATACAAATGACCAACCAGAATTTCAGTATATACGAAGATTCATATATGCAGAAGACATATGCATTGCCACACAGTCATGATCCTTTGAAGAAATAGAGGAGAGTCTATCAAGAGTTTTACCATCTCTCTCAGTATATTATAGAAAATGACACCTCAATGCAAAACAAAGTTGTGTGCATTTCACCTAACCAGTCGCAAAGCTAACCGGAAACTAAAGATCATTTGGGAAAATTAAAGAATTAGTACCCACCCGATATTCAGTATATCTAGGAATTACTCTTGACAGAACTCTTAACTTTAAAGAGGAAACAAACAAACTAAAGAAAACACTGTGAAAAATAAACAACCTGCTTAGCAAATTAGCCAAAACCAGCCAGGGAGCAGATCCAGAAAACCTTGAGCAAACAGGTCTAGTTGTCTTCTATTCTATTGCAGACTATTGTTCTCCAGTGTGGGTAAAAATCGTGCCATGCACAGAAAGTGAATCCAAAGCTTAATAGAGCCAGTTGAATAATCACTGGCACATTTAAGACAACACCCTTAATATCTCTCTATAGACTGGCCAATATTGCACCACCTCAAATTCGAAGAGATGATATTACCAAAAATGGAAGAGTCAAATATATGAATGATCCAAGACATCCACTTCATGGAGAACAGACTAGAAGACAGTGACTAAACTCAGGGAAAAGCTTCATGGCCGTGGAGGGTCCTCAACATCTAAACCATGCTGTCTCCTACAGATTGATGAAACGCAGGGAGCGTGACTGTAATTCAACCAATGAAGCACTACCTTACCTTATTGAACACTTACCTTTTGGAGCATCCCTTAACAGAAAGGAGTGAACCACCTTAAATAGAGCAAGATCCAATGTCGGGAAAACAGGAGTTAGACTTCAGAAGTGGGGAGATATATATATATATATATATATATATATATATATATATATATATATAAATATTTATATATATATATTATATATATATGTATATATCTATATATATCTATATATATATATATATATATATATATATATATATATATATATATATATATATATATATATATACAGTATATATATACGTATATATATACATATACATATATGTATATATAAGGTATATATATACATGCATATATGTATATATACAGTATATATATATATATATATATATATATATATATATATATATATATATATATATATATATATATATATATATATATACACATACATACATATGAAAAATATGGGCCATATACCCAAACGATGTGGCTAGAAAGGCCATTAAACACAGAAGCGCAATTGATGGCAAACCCCAGTTTCACAAAGAAGTAAAATGTAAAAAATAATTGACAGCAAAATAGAAGAAAAAGAAGAAGGAACGGAGGTATTGTGAACTCTGAAAAAATGGATGCATCGTTGGCCAAGGTATCACTACGGAAATCCTCAAATAATGCGTACGGTGCTCCCTGTGAGATATACAAATGCCTCTACCCACCTGCGAGGACAGCATGAGAGATTTGGAAAGTAAAGGAGACTAATTCATTCATTCATTTTAATCTTTTATGTTTTCATGATTATCCTCATATTTGTTCAACTTTCATATTTTCCTTTTTTTATTTTCACTTTTATAACATTTTGCATTTTTTTCTTATTCAGTTCCAGCAAAAAAAAAAAAAACAATCCCTTTTCCCCCTTGTCTCTACTCCCTTTGATCTCCAAAGGGGCAATTGCCACTACAAATTGAAAGGATTGCATTCCCAGGGAGGCATCCTCCACCACACATCCATCCATCCACCCACCCACCCACCTTCAACTCGACCGAACTCCAACCATTTAATGGAGCTTTCGTTTGGAGAAGTATATGTAAAACGATTGTTTTTTAGATAAATTTTTCTTCAACGAGATAAAGATCAATCTTCAAAAGCCTTGCTAAAATTACCTTAGGAGATCATTAAGATTCAAGGTAGATAAACATTCTGAAACTTAAATGATCTACGTAGGTAGCCATACTGAATTGCAGACATAATAGGGAGAGAAAAGGATGTCAGTATTATTACAATATAAAGATATATGGCACCTAGATAAACATAAACGATGGCGAAAAAATATTCTCGAAATGTAAATTAAATATATATATATATATATATATATATATATATATATATATATATATATATATATATATATATATATATAATATAAATTATATATGTGTGTGTATATATGTGTATGTATATATATATAAATGTATATATATATATATATATATATATATATATATATATACATATATATATATGTATATATATATATATATATATATATATATATATATATATATATATATATATATATATATATATTATGACAGTGTCCAATGATAAACATCCACAAGATTGCAATTTTGAACTGTGATTACTTTCTTAGGAGGAATCAGTGATTTCCTTGATGGTTTGAAGTTCTTTGGATTGATAAGACCGAAAACTAAATTAGGAGTGACAGTCCGGCAACTACAAGAGTCTTACCGACATTTCTCAGTGAAATCAAACAGGGATACTGGTAGTGAAATCTTACTGACTGGTCTTAGAAAACCTCATAACCTGCTTGTAGCAAACCTAGATAGCTTTCTAGTAGTAAAATCACGCAGTCTGCTCATAGTACAGTAAAAGCCTCACAGGTCGCTCATAGTAAAGACTCACAGGCTACTCATAGTAAAGCCTCACAGGCCGCTCATAGTAAAGCCCCACAGGCTACTCATAGTAAAGCCTCACAGGCCGCTCATAGTAAAGCCCCACAGGCTACTCATAGTAAAGCCTCACAGGCCGCTCATAGTAAAGCCCCACAGGCTACTCATAGTAAAGCCTCACAGGCCGCTCATAGTAAAGCCCCACAGGCTACTCATAGTAAAGCCTCACAGGCCGCTCATAGTAAAGCCCCACAGGCTACTCATAGTAAAGCCTCACAGGCCGCTCATAGTAAAGACTCACAGGCTACTCATAGTAAAGCCTCACAGGCCGCTCATAGTAAAGCCCCACAGGCTACTCATAGTAAAGCCTCACAGGCCGCTCATAGTAAAGCCCCACAGGCTACTCATAGTAAAGCCTCACAGGCCGCTCATAATAAAGTCCCACAGGTTGCACGTAGTAAAGCCTCACAGGCTGCTCATAGTAAAAACTCCTCATAGTAAAGCCCTATGGGCTTCTTATAGTAAAACCTCACATGCTGCTCATAGTTAAACACAGGCCGTTTATAGTTAAGTCTCAGAGGCCGCTTATGGTGAATTCTGACGGGCTGCTTATGGTAAACCTTACAAGCTGCTCCGAGTAAACATGAAAGGATGCTTTGGGTAAACCTTACAAACTGCTCTGAGTAAACCTTAAAAGATGGGTTGGGTAAACCTTACAAACTAACCATAATGTAATCTGACATGCTGTTGGTCTTAAAATTTACAGGGTTCTCTTACTGAAACCTCAAACCCTCGTGGTAAGGCTTTACAGGCTTCTCGTATTAGCAAAAAAATAAATAAAATAGATGACCAACTTCATCAAATAATATATAGAAGACAATTGGGTGCAATGAACATAATGCAACGCTCATATTAGCCACTGTAATGAAAGACCTTTGTGATTATTAACAGCCTTTACTTCGTCTTCCACAGCCATAGCTTTGGTGGAGTATCGATATGTTTGTATCTTGCCTCTGCTGCTCTTTAGTAATATTTACACTTCAAAAGCAAAGTATATTTAATACAATGATTGTAGGTATGACCTAATATGCACAAGAGTTACCTGCAAGATATTAATCTTCCACTAAAGTAACAATGTACCAGATGGTCAGTCTCTTTTGGTGAGAAGGATTACATTCAGGATACTCCAATATTTGCATTAAAATATGCCAATAAATACAGTGTAGCTAATGTGTTCTGTGTGTATTTTATTTTGGAATTGTAAGAATAAATCAAATGGTAAATATGTCAAAACTTGTTATAAGAATTTTTATACACCTATAAGACTCTATACATACCTACAATTACTGCAAACGATCGACGAAACCCATCATTTGTCAAGTACAATGGCTGTAAATGAGGGAAGATCAAGGTATGTTATGCAGGATTAGGTTAAAATTGGTTGTAGTATATATCAACATTACTGACTTATAATTGACTGGCTACCAACCTCTTGAAACCCCTTACCTAAAGAAAACCTCACCGTCCCCCACCCCAAGGTGATTTTCAGGTACATTAATCTTCATCTGGGTAAAATGTGGACCCTATTGTTCAAAACTATTTATTTTTAGTTGTAGCATTCATTCGTCAAGTACAATGGCTATAAATGAGGAAGATTAGGTTAAAATTGGTTGTTGTAGGTATAAATAATGACTTATAATTGACTCGCATCCAACCTCTTACAACCCCTTCCCCCTAAAATAAAACCTCACCATCCCCCCACCCCAAGGTGGTTTTCAGGTACACTAATCTTCATCTGGGTAAAACGTGGACCCCTATTGTTCAAAACTATTTGTTTTTAGTTGTAACATTCATTAACTTTGTTGCTGGTGGTGGTTATTGGACTTTAGTTGATGTGTTCAGCTATTAACTTGACTATTTGTCCAACTGTAATTCATTCTATTTCAGAAATTGATTATACATATAACACATCTCCTTTCACTATAAAGGCGTTGTAGCTTATCTGAAAATGAGAAATATCACAAAAATTATCATTAAATCATGTACCACTTGTCAGAGCCATGCAATCTACCAAGAATATTTAATTGCAAGCAATATTGAGCCAACAAATATTCACTTCAACAAACTTTGGAAGAAGAGCGGTCTCATTCAGTGAAGGGACTATTAATCTACAAATAGGAAAAACTGTGACCCCCATTGTGTTCAAAAGGGGCTTTTTGGACTGCTATTTTTGAAAGCTTTCAAAGGATTAACAACCAGGTATCTCCCCTTCTCAATGGAGACCATCAGTGTGTAAGATACAATAGGTAAAGTCATTGCAGTTGGCTGTGGATTAAACTTTCGTTAAGATCCACAAGGGTATGTGCTATATGAGTACTGCGTCTGTGGCATCCATGTGTATGTCCGCCCCCATCCACCGTGATCTGCTGGTCTCCATAGCCGAATTTTAAAAGTGATTGCATGCTTCAGCTAGTTGGCGAAGCCGTGTGGATGAGCAAAATCCATTGTGTAAATGTATTGTATATACCACCTTCCGTACTGCCTCCAACACTATCCGTATTCTATCTTCGGTGTCCGTACTCTTTCCGCCTTCCTAAAGTAGATACCTTCCTTCTATGTGCAGCTCCTGTGTGGCGTTAAAGTTCTGTGAAATTGTTGGGGGAGAATTCTGAAATAAACAAAAATCCTTAATGTCTCATATCACTACGTACGTACTCTCTGTGTAGCTTCACGCCCATCCTTACGTATTTGTAATAGAGGTTGAATTAAGAGCACAAAGATCTTAGTCTGTTTAGGTGGGGTACTTAGGCTTGGACTGTGGGTCATATCTTCTAAATTTCTATAGAGTTCCAGCCAACAGCGAGCACATTCGCCGTAGAAACGGGATTGAAACAGGTTTTCTACTGTTTGGTATGCCAGAGTATAAATCTACAATTATTGTTCTACAATTTTCTGGGTTGATTGATAGCATGCATGGTTTCATGCATTGTAAACAGCATTGAAAATGTGCTTTGCTAGGCTTGGTTAAGTGTTTACTTAGGAAAATGTGCCTTCACTCAAATTCTATCAGATTTCCCCTATGAAAATTCACAGATGAATATACT
>NC_090766.1:47340263-47342763 GCF_036898095.1 Palaemon carinicauda | reverse complement strand
TCTCAGAGGCCGCTTATGGTGAAGTCTGACGGGCTGCTTATGGTAAACCTTACAAGCTGCTCTGAGTAAACCTTAAAAGATGGTTTGGGTAAACCTTACAAACTAACCATAATATAATCTGACATGCTGTTGGTCTTAACATTTACAGGGTTCTCTTACTGAAACCTCAAACCCTCGTAGTGAGGCTATACAGGCTTCTCGTATTAGCAAAAAAACTTAGATGACCAACTTCATCAAATAATATATAGAAGACAATTGGGTGCAATGAACATAATGCAACGCTCATATTAGCCACTGTAATGAAAGACCTTTGTGATTATTAACAGCCTTTACTTCGTATTCCATGGCCATAGCTTTTGTAGAGTATCGATATGTTTGTATCTTGCCTCTGCTGCTCTTTAGTAATATTTACACTTCAAAAGCAAAGTATATTTAATACAATGATTGTAGGTATGACCTAATATGCACAAGAGTTACCTGCAAGATATTAATCTTCCACTAAAGTACCCATGTACCAGATGGTCAGTGTCTTTTGGTGAGAAGGATTACATTCAGGATACTCCAATATTTGCATTAAAATATGCCAATAAATACAGTGTAGCTAATGTGTTCGGTGTGTATTTTATTTTGGAATTGTAAGAATAAATCAAATGGTAAACATGTCAAAACTTGTTATAGGAATTTATATACACCTATAAGAATTTATACACACCTACAATTACTGCAACGATTGACGAAACCCATCATTCTTCAAGTACAATGGCTATAAATGAGGAAGATCAAGGTATGTTATGTAGGGTTAGGTTAAAATTGGTTGTAGTAGATATCAACATTAATGACTTATAATTGACTGGCTACCAACCTCTTACAACCCCCTTACACCTAAAGAAAACCTCATTATCTTCCACGCCGAGGTGATTTTCAGGTACATTAATCTTCATCTGGGTAAAACGTGGACCCCTGTTGTTCAAAGCTATTTATTGTTAGTTGTAACATTCCTTTGTCAAGTGCAATGGCTATAAATGAGGAAGATCAAGGTATGTTATGTAGGGTTAGGTTAAAATTGGTTGTAGTAGATATCAGCATTAATGACATATAATTGACTGGTTACCAACCTCTAACAACCCCTTACCCCTAAAGAAAACCTCACCATCCCCCACTCCAAGGGGATTTTTAGGTACATTAATACTCATCAGGGTAAAACATGGACTCCTATTGTTCAAAACTATTTATCTTTTGTTGGAACATTCATTAACATGTTGCTGGTGGTGATTATTGGACTTTAGTTGATGTTGTTCAGTTATTAACCTGACAATTTGTCCAACTGTAATTTATTCTATTTCAGAAATTGATTATACATATCACACACTCCTTTCACTATAAAAGCGTTGTAGCTAATCTGAAAGTAATAAATATCACTGAAGTTATCACTAAATCATGTACCACTTGTCAGAGCCATGCAATCCTACCAAGAATATTTAATTGCAAGCAAATTGAGCCAACAAATATTCACTTCAACAAGCTTTGGAAGAAGAGCGGTCTCATTCAGTGAAGGGACTATTAATCTACAAATAGGAAAAACTGTGACCCCATTGTGTTCAAAAGGGGCTTTTGGGACTGCTATTTTTGAAAGCTTTCAAAGGATTAACAACCAGGTATCTCCCCTTCTCAATGGAGACACAATAGGTAAAGTCATTGCAGTTGGCTGTGGATTAAACTTTCGTTAAGATCCACGAAGGTTATGTGCTATATGAGTACTGCGTCTGTGGCATCCATGTGTATGTCCGGCCCCATCCACCGTGATCTGCTGGTCTCCATAGCCGAATTTTAAAAGTGATTGTATGCTTCAGCCAGTTGGCGAAGCAGTGTAGATGAGCAAAATCTATAGTGTAAATGTATTGTATATACTGCCTTCCGTGCTGCCTCCAACACTATCCGTATTCTATCTTCGGTGTCCGTACTCTTTCCGCCTTCCTAAAGTAGATACCTTCCTTCCATGTGCAGTCCTATGCAGCGTTAAAGTTCCGTGAAATTGTTGGGGGGAGAATTCTGAAATAAAAAATAAATCCTTAATGTCTCATATCACTACGTGCGTACTCTCTGTGTAGCCATTCACGCCATCCTTACGTATTTGTAATAGAGGTTGAATTAAGAACACAAAGATCTTAGTCTGTTTAGGTGGGGTACTTAGGCTTGGACTGTGGGACATATCTTCTAAATTTCTATACAGTTCAAGCCAACAGCGAGCACATTCGCCGTAGAAAACGGGATTGAAACAGGTTTTCTACTGTTTGGTATGCCAGAGTACAAATCTACAATTATTGTTCCTACAACTTTCTGGGTTGATTGGTAGCATGCATGGTTTCATGCATTGTGGACAGCTTTGATAATGTGTTTTGCTAGGCTTGGTTAAGTTGTTTACTTAGGAAAAGGAAAATGTGCCTTCACTCCAAAATCTATCAGATTTCCCCTATGAAAAATCACAGATGAATATACTATA
>NC_090766.1:47330263-47337763 GCF_036898095.1 Palaemon carinicauda | reverse complement strand
GAGGTTTCCATTAACTAACCCATCACCATCTCATTCCCATTTTTTTCAGACAGAAGAGGGGGTTTTTAGGGGGGGGGGGTATGATAACCCCCTTATTTCTGTAACAGAGTCATCAATTACAGCTACTATAGAGATATAGTTATGATTTTCTCTTCTTATTTTTCCCCCTGTCCGTCCCTAATGGACCATTCATTAGTCCTTTTGTTGTGCTTCTTATCTTGTCTGACTTAGTGTTTGCGGAACAACCTCTCCCTAACCCCCAATACTCCTGGGGGCTCCTACCCCTTCTCCCACCACAGAAGGGGGCCTGCCGGGTTTCCACATTGCCTTTACTCCGGCATGAGATTTTTCACCATTTTTTTTTTCACAGCATTTTTTTTTTTTTTTACCTTGATGATATTCATGTCTGGTACAGATGTTTATCTTTATTGCACCATATTTTTACATTTTTTTTATTTCAGCCTTTTTTTATTGACAGTATTTTATTTATATTAATTTGTTACTATACTATGAAATTACCAATGTACTTCGATCGAATTTACTTCTACATGTTTTTCTGTGTTCTTGCCGAAAATTTATGCAATTCTACTATCGTATATCAAACTACTTTGTTTTTGTTTTGCAAATAGTTAACCATCGTCTTCCCGACCTAACACAAACTCTACTTAATTTTGTATTTTCTCTTCATTTATATTTACTAAAACTTAAAACTTGTTACACCTTCCACGTACCTTAAATAATTTATCTGATTTCAAGTAAATTTACCCCAATAGATTAATTATTTGCTTTTTTTTAGGGGTAAACATAAAATGGCAATTTGCATATTTACCTACACCACTGACAAACTTTAACAATAATAAAAATATATTTTTTGTATGAATTATTTTTTAAGTCGTTTGTTAAACAAAAAGAATTTATTTTTTGCTTAAACGCCGATTATAAATATGATAATTTGATCTTCATAAGTTTTCATGGAATTCTGTAAAGAAATCATACAGACATTATGAAATGTTCCTCTTACTGTCATTAAAACAAAATAATTGTCAGTCGAATTTACACGAGTAATTTTAGGTGTGTTTATGTATACATGTCATCATCATCTCCTCCTACGCCTATTGACGAAAGGGCCTCGATTAAATTTAGCCACTCGTCTCTATTTTGAGCTTTTTAATTCAATATTTCTCCATTCATCATTTCCTGTTTCGCCCTTCATAGTCCTCAGTCATGTAGGGCTATGTAGATATATATCTATATATATATATATATATATATACATATATATACATATATATATATATACATATATATATGTATATGTATATATATATATATATATAAGGGGGGAGGCGGGTAGCGGTGTATACCCTTTGTACTGTAAGGGAATAAGTAGTGGAGAGAGAGAGAGAGAGAGAGAGGAGAGAGAGAGAGAGGTCCATTTCCATTTTATTTACTAAAACGTCTCAATTTGTTTGAAAAAAAAATGAGCACGGAAGAGACTGCGAAAAAAGGAAAACAATAACAGAGCGAAAAATGCTAATAATATAATCGCTACGAGAAGGCTTCGAATCCATTCCAAGGATGGAGATCCTTTTAATAAAAAGGATCTCATCCTCTCAGCGCGATTCGATTCCCCGCTGCCGCCGTAACGCGATGCCCTATCCCATTATGGCGGACGATTGCCTGCGGGAAATCCACTCCGATCTGATAATTACGTATCAATAACTTGATCTTTTGGAAGCGCCGCCAGTCGGGATGAATGGGGTCAGAGGTCGTATTTCCACGTCGGGTCAATAATTGACGAGGCTTCTTATTCGAAAGGTTCTCTCATTTGGAGCTTTTGGGTGTTTTGATGCCCTTTTTTTTTGAAGGACGGAGAATGGCGCTGTTATTCATTTGGGTACTCATTCATTGCTATTATCTTTCATGAGAGCATTGAAAGATAATGTTTCAAGAGAAAAAATTATGCAATTGAATGTGTAATAGTAGTGTAACCAGAGCCGCCAAAAATTATGTCTAATTGTTTAGATAGATATATACACGCGCGCACGGATTCAACCATTTCCATCCCCTCCCTTCTCGCCAGGGCATGACTATTCCCTCTCTCTGATTTATATGTATATATATATATATGTGTGTGTGTGTATATATATATATATATATGTATATATATATATATATATATACATAGGTTTATTCTTTTTTGTAGGTTTAGGAAGTAGCTGTGTGGGTAACTCATTTCTCAGTAAATTGATGAATATGGCAGCGGAGATTAGTTGGTTTATGATAAGTTAATCTCTGTTGGAAGAATCGGCTTAACAGAGAAAAAAATGTAGAAAAATTACTCAAACACATATAATATGTATACATATATGCATATACATATATATACATATATAATATATATATATGTGTGGTGTATATATGTATATATGTTATGTGTTGGAGTAATTTTCAACAAATTACTCCAACACGTATAATATATATATATATATATATGTGTGTGTGTGTGTGTGTGCGTGCTTGCGTGCATGTATTCATATTTAGATTGATAGATAAAAGTGCTGCAAAATGTGTGTGTGTATATATATATATAATTATGTGTGTGTGTGTGTGTTTGGTGTGTGTGTATATATATACATATATAAATTTATTTTGTATATATATATATATATATATATGTATATTTGTATCTATCTATATATATATATATATATATGTTATATATATATATACATACATACATATACTGTATATGCTACATGTATTCAGTACAATACCCGACTTCATGTTACTTCCAAAGGTAAATTAGAGTTTCTGGACATCATCACCTTATCAACCGAGATTCACCCAATTGTCCATTTGATTTTCGAATCTTCACCAGTCGAGATAGTTTAATGCGTCGGCGCGAACTCGAGGAAACTAGTTAAACTGGATTGCAAAGTTCACTCAGTTGTAGGAGCGTCAGATGATATCGCTCAGCGTCGGAATGTTTCGTTCAATTCCGTCCTGCCCACGACAGAACCAGAAATGACTCCGTCATTCATCTCAATTTACTTGTGGTTTATCATTATTGATTGGTGCATTAATGAGCTTTCCAATCACCCCCACCCCTTTTCTCTCGTTATTCATTTCTTCGTCCGTTCTATTCCATTCGATTCCTGTTTTATTCATCTTATTTCCTTCATTTTCATCTCTACTATACATAATTCACAAGACTTTTTATGTACAGGATAGAATCATTCTACATATCTTGTCCTTCCATATTCGCTTTAATCCAAATAGGCCTATGTCTCCTATGCTTCTTCCTTTCCTTCTCCATATTTTCACCTATTCTTTGGCATTCCTGTCTTTCCCTTTCTATCTTGAAAGAGTACATGCTCTCTCTCTCTCTCTCTCTCTCTCTCTCTCTCTCTCTCTCTCTCTCTTTCTCTCTCTCAGCACGCCCATTCCCATACCTACAAGATCTGACGATAGAACCAATTTTACTAATGGCTGCAGTTACGAGAATCGGATGTATTGAAATTTTAGATAATGCTTTATCGGTGCAGAGGAGATACCCAGTCCCCTATTTTTAATATTTATTGATATCTTAACGAAGCATAAGTTTGGTAGATGAAATCAGATATTTATCATAGCATTTTATCTTATTTTATTCACTTGAAATTAATATATTTAATATTTTATCCCTTTCGAATTCATTCAGGCAAGCCCTAAAGAGCAAGTTTGACTCACTAGTCTTGTTAATCTCCTCCTTTTTAAATAATTAATGGAAGGGAGTATTCAGAAAGGCCATTATGATAATAGATTAAATGGGTCTCCCCAAATGTCGTTACTGTTTAAAAATTATATTGGAATATGAATTAGATTTATAAATTTGGGCTCTGGGGGCTGGAAGGCCATTCAGCTAGATAAAATAATTTACATACTATTATTATTATTATTATTATTATTATTATTATTATTATTATTATTATTATTGTTTGCTAAGCTAAAACCTAGTTTGAAAAGCAGGATGCCATAAGCCCAGGGGCTCCAACAGGGAAAATAGCTCAGTGAGGAAAGGAAACGAAGACAAATAAAATATATATATATACATATATATATATACTGTACATATATATATATATATACATATATATATACATATATATATATATATATATATAGACATGAATAATGTCCTGTCTGGTGCTTTTGTCCTGCAGTTTATCAAAAACGGCTGGATTTATATATATATATATATATATATATACATATAAATTTAGATATATATATATATATATATATAAATATATATATATAAATATATATATATATGTATATATATATATATATAAATATATATATATATGTATATATATATATATATATATATTTATGTGTGTGTGTATATGTATCATCAAATGCTGCCGTTTCTAGTAAACTGCAGGACAAACACCTCAGACATGTCATTATTCATGTCAAGGGTTTGGCCAGCTTTCATCACCATGCTGGCCATTGCGAATTGGTGATGGTGGAAACTTTATTCTGATCGCTCATAGCAAACCAACCTAGTATGCGTGGCCCTGACTAGTAAAGCTTTGCTGATCATGGAGATACACAAACCTTTTCACCATGTTAAGGTGTCCCCAATCACAAAGGGATATACTAGGGTTGTTAATAATAATAATAATAATAATAATAATAATAATAATAATAATAATAATAATAATAATAATATCCATCAATGGGTATTGCAAACTCCTACAGGCTTATGAACAGTGAAAATAGGACAATAGACAGATTAACCTAAATACTATCATGAAATATCGACTTTTTTCAAGAACTATAGCACTAACAAATGTAATGCTCTGATTCCCGCCATGACAATTTAATCATAGAGAGGTGTTTGGACCATTTTTAATACTTGAGAAAAAGCTTCATTAAATGGCTGACATTGAAACAGAATTCGTCTCTAGTTTCAATAGTAAGGTGCTTCAAGCAAGCTTTGCATGTGACATACAATATAAATGTTCCAAGCTTGTATATTTTGTCAGAAATAAACGAACAGTTATTATGGAAAATCTGTCCGTAAAACAGAACTATTCGTCACTGATTTGAAAACGTGCAAATCAAATTATTAATAATACGAACGTATCAGTCACACACACCTGTTTGAGCAGACAGAGCAAAAGCACTCGTCCATGTGCACTCAGAAACACTCGGGGGAAAAGCAAGCGCGAGTGGAAGCAAACACGGCCAGAGGTGCTAGAAGCGACTCTGGAAAGCGAACTCTACTACAGAGGACTCTTCAATGTTTTCAAAACTATTATTCTCTCCCGCCATGAATTTCGGGCGAGTGTAGAATATGGAGTCGCTTCCAATATTCGGTGAGCCTTTGTTATTTTGAGAAGGTCCTGTGTAGTTTGCAATGACGGTGTTAACAGGAAATCGCGAGGTTTATTCGTCAGTGTTTGTTCAGTTCAAAATGTATCGATTGATATTTTACTCGTTTTATTATATATTTGTTTCATTGTTTTAAATTATTGTTGGCGATCTCTTCCTTTTATTTTCCTACATATTTTATTTTTCCTTTGTTCGGCAGTTATAATTTGCGTAACTATTTATTCTTTATATATGAAACTAAATTTCGTTTCATTTGTAATTTTTATCTAAATTTGTTAATAATCAACGCCCACTTACCTCTCTCTCTCTCTCTCTCTCTCTCTCTCTCTCTCTCTCTCTCTCTCTCTCTCTCTCTCTCTCTCTCATTTATTGTAGTTGCCCTAGGTCTACGGTACAAATATTTTAAGCTCCTTTATCCCCACACTTTCAACTCAATCTCTCACGCACATACCTAGGTCTACAGTACAAACATTAATATGTAACCTATCAGACTGCCTATCTCCTCTATTTAGCCCGACAGTCAAAATACTCACCCGGACTAGCATACGAAGCACATCCAAGTACCACTTGCCAGAACATTGCAGCATTGAGATATTAAATTGCGAGCGAAGCGAGCCACGGCCACGGCCTATCAAAAACCAGTTTAACTAAGTTATTTATTCGATAATTAAAATAATGTCAAAATACAAGGCCACGCGGCTATCGAACCATTGGACTAAAACTGCTGCCCGGTCTTAAGGCCTTTTTGGATTGAGAATGTCTTTTCAAGAAAGGAAATGAAGAGGAGACGGCTGCAGGAAATTGTCGTTAGATGCTCTCTCTCTCTCTCTCTCTCTCTCTCTCTCTCTCTCTCTCTCTCTCTCTCTCTCTCATATCCGTTCCAGTGAGTGCCACGCCTGAGACCTGTATCTTGCCCACGCTGGCGGAAGTTTAAGCTTCGCTTTGAAGGTGGCTTTATTTCACATAATTAATCAAGGGAATTTGATCCGCGTTGAGCCGTGAAACATATCTTACTAACTCAGCCGTCGGCTTACAAAGCCGTTTCGCTCATTATGATGATGACTATATGATTTGATTAATCTAGTATGAACTTTGAGAAATACTTAGAGGGAAATGTTAAGTGCGCCTTACCTATTATTAGTACTATTCATAGATAGAAGGGCTATTTATTATTATTATTATTACTATTATTATTATTATTATATAATTCTTTTTCTGTCGAAAAATCACCATTTTGTAAACTCCAAGGGACTCCTAGGCCTATGATCACTGGCATTCCAATTAGCCAATTTATGAATTTATTATGAGTTCCTCTTATATTTGTAAATTTGATTAAGTCTGTTCATGAGCATAGCAAGTGCATATTTAATGTTAGTGGAGTCCTATAAAATGAATTTCAAGTGAATAGTGGAATACCCCAAGGGGAATGTGTTGTCACCTTTGTTGTTTATCTTCCTCATGGGTTTTGTAATGCATAGAACAATTGGAGATGGGGGAGAAGGATTGGACTGGATTGGTAACAGGAAATTAGCTTACCTAGAGTATGCTGATAATGCTATCCTTATTAGCAAAACACCACAGAATTTGGAAAGCTTGCATACCAGAATGCATGAAATATCACATGAGGTTGGCTTAAGATAAATACAAGAAAGACAGAGATGATGAGGATAGAATATGTAATAGAAGATGAAATATCATTCGAAGGAGAAAGGAGAAATGAGGTAGAATCATTTAAATATTTAGGAACTATGATCTCTAATACAGGATCTTGAGAATTGGAGTTTAATGAAAGAGTGAAAAAAGCAAATCAGACAATGGCTAGGTTAAGTAGAATTTTGAAATAAAATCGCCTGAAATTACATATGAAAATCAGACTATATTATATATAATTTTAGGGAGATCGGTGTTATTGTATGGACATGAGTCGTGGTATGACAACGAAACAATATCCAACAAATTTTGTAGATTTGAGAACAGAGCCCTCAGAAGGATATTGGGAGTTAATGGCAGGACATGATTAGAAGAGAAATTATAAGAGAGATTTCTCGAATGTCGTATGTGGATGAGGTCATGGCGGGGGGTAGACGGAGATGGTTTGGGCATGCTCTTCGCACT
>NC_090766.1:47325263-47327763 GCF_036898095.1 Palaemon carinicauda | reverse complement strand
TTGCCCAGGGGCTTGGGTGGTAATATTCTTAGACAGCAGTGGAGGTTAAAGGTTTCCTGTATGTGGAGGGGGTGGGGGCGTGGGGCTGGTTGTAGATGGGATATATGGGAAAGGAGGGGAAGGACAATTGTGGTTAGTGAGGTACTTAGAGGAAGAGCTTTTGGGATTTGCCACCCCCCCCCCCCCCCTTTCCACATAAGGGGAAGAGGCAAACCTCGGAGGAATAATACTTGGGCTATTAATCCATAAGGGAAACCGTAGGAAGAGGGGGGTGTCAGGTAAGGTTTTAAAGGCAACTCATGATGGCAGAGACGCTACCTCTAGAGAGTTATTGGATCCTTTGACTGGCCAGACAGTAATGCATTGGATCCCTCTGTCTAGTCACGGCTCATTTTTTGTTTGCCTACACATATCCGAATAGTCTGGCCTATTCTTTACACATTCTCATCTTATCTCATACACCTGACTACACTAAAATTACCAAACACTTCTTCGCTCAAGGGGCTAATTACTGAGATACTACCGCTAGAGAGTTATGGGTCCTTTGACTGGCCAGACAGTATACTACATTGGATCCTTCTCTCTAGTTACGGTTCACTTTCTCTTTGCCTACACATGCACTAAATATTCTGGCCTATTCTTTACAGATTCTCCTCTGTCCTCACTCACCTGACAACACTGAGATTACCAAACAATTCTTCTTCACTCTAACTGTAATTGTGCAGTGGCTACTTTCCTCTTGGTAAGGGTAGAAGAGATTCTTTAGCTATGGTAAGCAGCTCTTCTATGAGAAGGACACTCCAAAATCAAACCATTGTTCTCTAGTCTTGGGTAGTGCCATAGCCTCTGTACCATGGTCTTCCACTGTCTTGGGTTAGAGTTCTCTTGCTTGAGGGTACACTCGGGCACACTCTTTCATCTCATTTCTCTTCCTCTTGTTTTATTGAGGTTTTCATAGTTTATATTGGAAATATTTATTTAAATGTTACTGTTTTTAAAATATTTAGTTTTTACTTGTTTCCTTTCCTCAATGGGCTATTTCCCCTGTTGGGCCCTCTGGGTTTATAGCATCTTGCTTTTCCAACTGGGGTTGTAGCTTAGCAAGTAATAATAATAGTAATAATAATAATAATTGTTTAGTGGCTAATTTCCTCTTGGTAAGGGTAGAGGAGACTCTTTAGCTATAGTAAGCAGCTCTTCTAGGAGAACGACACTCCAAAATCAAACCATTGTTCCCTAGTCTTGGGTAGTGCCCTACCCTCTGTATCATGGTCTTACAACTATGCCATGGATGCCAGGTGGTTTATCAAGAGTTTGTCTTTTCTTTTTCTGATTCTTTTTCTTCTCAAAACCATCCTTACTCTCCTCCCTTCAGTTGAAGTGACTATCCTGGAGGGTATTTAGCCTTGCATGGTGTATCGGCTCCTCCATGTTGACCAGCTTTTCCGGCCTTTTTTTTTCTATAGTCTATGGGTTTGGTCAATCACTTTATTCATATTTCTGTACATATTGTTTTGTTATCATTCTTGTTAATTTAGTTTTTAAGTCTGATGTATCTTTTTTTATTGCCATTAATTCTCAAGCTGCCTTGAGACATTGAGTGAAATCCAGGATCAGTACGTCCTAGATTTCGTCAATGTCGTCTACTGTATTGCAATATTCGTGGTCTTCATGCAAATATTTAAGACCTTACAGTTGCTCAGAAACTTTGGTTTCTAATATGAGGCACTCATCTGAGCTCCTTATAACTGGCTTTAAGAAGCCAATAATGTTGAAATGCGATGCCATCCCTAGGGCCAGGGGAATGGTGGTATATATTAGGACTGAATACCTGCTTCTCATAAGTCCTGCTATGAATGTGGATGTCATGAGATTCAGGTAATAAATGTTTGTGGCTGGCATAACAACTTCTATTTCTGTTTGATCTACCGGATTCCAGACATGGATGATTTTATCTTCGATTGTCCTCTTACCATCTTGGTTAAGATACAAGATGATAAAAATGCCTCTTTTGTCTATGTTGGTGATTTCAATGCTCACCATAGGGAGTGGTTAAATTCTGTCTCTCCTACCGATCGCCATGGCTTAAGAGCTTTAGACTTTGCCTCTGAATCAGGCTGTAAGCAAATCATAAGTTAAGTTACTCACAGGTCTGGTAACTGGTTGGATTGGACCTCGTATACACCGACTCCCCTGGCGTTATAACAAGTAAGATTGGTTCTCCAGTTGGGACATCTGCTCATGCCTTGTTTTCATTAGTAGTGAAAACTGAGCAGCCTGTCCATGATGTATCATACTCATGTAAGATTTTTATGAAATCTCAAGCCGACTGGAATGGGATTTTGCAAGATCTTTTGGGTTTGAATTTGTCACAATTGTATAGTGTTGAT
The DNA here is from genome assembly GCF_036898095.1 of Palaemon carinicauda. Lineage (NCBI taxonomy): Eukaryota > Metazoa > Arthropoda > Malacostraca > Decapoda > Palaemonidae > Palaemon > Palaemon carinicauda. Next base: position 47,325,373 of record NC_090766.1, on the reverse strand, counting down.
TCTGTTGTCCCTTTAAATGACAATCTAGTCAACGTAATTGATAGTCATATCCCTTTTCGTGTACTAGGTACCGAGTGAAGGACAAACCATGGTTTAATGATGATTGTAGA